>NW_026782837.1:0-140864 GCF_031769215.1 Ylistrum balloti
AATGTTGATAATTACCTTGCCTTTGTCACAGCTATAAATAAATGTTGATAATTACCTTGCCTTTGTCACAGCTATAAATAAATGTTGATAATTACCTTGCCTTTGTCACAGTTGATAATTACCTTGCCTTTGTCACAGCTATAAATAAATGTTGATAATTACCTTGCCTTTGTCACAGCTATAAATGTTGATAATTACCTTGCCTTTGTCACAGCTATAAATTAATGTTGATAATTACCTTGCCTTTGTCACAGCTACCTTGACTTTGTAAATAAATGTTGATAATTACCTTGCCTTTGTCACAGCTATAAATAAATGTTGATAATTACCTTGCCTTTGTCACAGCTATAAATGTTGATATGTTACTTTGCCTTTGTCACAACTATAAATAAATGTTGATTATTACCTTGCCTTTGTCACAGCTATAAATAAATGTTGATAATTACCTTGCCTTTGTCACAGCTATAAATAAATGTTGATAATTACTTTGCCTTTGTCACAGCTATAAATAAATGTTGATAATTACCTTGCCTTTGTCACAGCTATAAATAAATGTTGATAATTACCTTGCCTTTGTCACAGCTATAAATGTTGATAATTACCTTGCCTTTGTCACAGCTATAAATAAATGTTGATAATTACCTTGCCTTTGTCACAGCTATAAATTAATGTTGATAATTACCTTGACTTTGTCACAGCTAAAAATAAATGTTGATAATTACCTTGCCTTTGTCACAGCTATAAATAAATGTTGATAATTACCTTGCCTTTGTCACAGCTATAAATGTTGATATGTTACTTTGCCTTTGTCACAGCTATAAATAAATGTTGATAATTACCTTGCCTTTGTCACAGCTATAAATAAATGTTGATAATTACCTTGCCTTTGTCACAGCTATAAATTAATGTTGATAATTACCTTGCCTTTGTCACAGCTATAAATTAATGTTGATAATTACCTTGCCTTTGTCACAGCTATCTGTATGGCATCCTCTATAAGTTTTCCTTGGCCTGCCTGGTCCTCCGGTACAGGGACGGCTATCAGGACTCCACTCTGAACACCAAGTCTCTCATGGCTATCTAGTCACACAAATCACAAATTTACATTCTGAATCACCGCTATAAGTTGCATGCTGACCACATTAGAAAATATTCAAAATGCAGATGGAAACACTACAGCCTGTTCACTTTTAGATGGTCTTTTTTTAAGGGAGGGGGCTGTGTTTTCTTCTTTGTATACAAAAAAAAGTGACGAGCCATAGTTTAGCTATTTTTGTCTTTCTTCAGCCTTTGCCAAAATACTACTGATTTTTTAAGTCACTGACTATATAATTTCTATACAAATACCATTCAATACCTTTAGATTACATCTAATCATATCTTACTTGTAAACCACAGATTTACTCTTCAACCTTACTTACCTATCAGTCTGGCTGCACTACTTGGGTCCTCAACATTGTATGGGGACAAAAGTCCACTTCGTGGTGAGAAAAAGGCAGGGAAGTCTCTACTAGGACCATAAGTTGCCACACAAACACCTTGTGTCTCCTAAGGAAGAAAATATGAAGACTGATGAAAAACTTCTACTAATACGCAGACAGAATGAATTACCAGGTAAACAATCTGCTGAATACTGATGTGTTCTTGGGAAAATATTTTAATTAAGGGCAAATGACTTCTTTTAGGGTAGAGCTTTGAGGTAAACTTCTAGTATTATGGATTTTAACTTCTCCAGCTAAATGTGAAATTGACAGTAGAATTATACAGAATAGTTAGTTATTTCAATGGTCTTTGGTATATTATTTCCTTCACAATTGAAGTAGTGAAAATTAGAACTCCTCAAAAACACATGTAAGAAGTTTAGGTGGAGTTGTACAGACATGACGTTAAATGAAAGTCCTGTTCATATGACACATTATTTAAGCAATCACACATTTCTTGTTGCATGGACATGATACATAAGTTTAGGAAAACTTGTCCAGACCAAAATTGGAAACAAAATCCTATTTATATTGACTGATTATCATGGCAACCAATATCATGCTAAAAAAAGTAGCATTCACATTTACACATGTACCCAACAATCCATTGTAGTTTCATGAGGTTTAAAATCAATCCAGTAGTTCTGGAGGAGTTTTCTAGACAAACTTTTCTACAGTCAGATGTACAGAGACAATGTGATGCCAGTACAAACCCTCTATCTTTGTTGTGAAGGATATAAAAATGATTTCTGATAAATTTCCCTATTCTGGTCCCAGATTTGTGATCAAAAACAGATGTCAGATTCACTATTCATAAAAATTGCTTCAGACCAAACTTGGACAATATCCTTGTACAGAAGAATTTTTTAAGACATTACCCCAATTGTGCCACACTTTTCCTTCAGCACCAGTGGGGCGGAATACATTGTTTATATAGAACTGATTCCCCTTCACCCAAGAATACTTCAAACTAAGTTTAGGCAATATCCATTCATTCATACAGAAGGAGTAGGATTTTAAAGAACAAAATTTCTCCTTTTGAGCCCAGCCCCTCACCTCCCATGGGGTCATGAACCAACATCCATAAAAAACTGTCTTATCTTCCCAAGGATACTTTTCACCAAATTTGGTCAAAATTTGTTCAGTCATTTATGTCTAGTAAAAAGTTCAGAGACGACAGATGCTGGATGGAGAATAGACGCCTCACCATTGCCTTGGTGAACCAAAAACTGATATATACTTCATCACAATCTATTAACTCTTTATATTTTATCATCACAATCTATTAAATCTATATATACTTTATCATCACAATCTATTAACTCTATATACTTTATCATCACAATCTATTAACACTTTATACTTTATCATAACAATCTATTAACTCGATATATTTTATCATCACAATCTATTAACTCTATATACTTTATCATCACAATCTATTAACACTATATATATTTTATCATCACAATCTATTAACTCTATATACTTTATCATCAAAATCTATTAACTCTGTATACTTTATCATCACAAATTATTGACACTACATATATTTTATCATCACAATCTATTAACTCTGTATACTTTATCATCACAATCTATTAATTCTGCGAACTTTATCATTACAATCTATTAACTCTATATATATACTTTATCATCAAAATCTAATAACTCTATTTACTTTATCATCACAATATATTTACTCACAAGGAATTCTAAAGTCCTGGCAATGTCTAGTATTGATTTAACCCCAGAGGATACTACAGTGACCGGTGTCCGACCCAGCTCTGTCAGGTCAGCACTCACGTCCATAGCTGTATAAAGATAAATAAACAACATATATAGCTAGTTTCCAGGAATGGTAAACAACAGTGTTACATACAAGTATCTTTGTGTATAACAAAACATAAAGAATTGTAAACAACAGTGTTACATACAAGTATCTTTGTGTATAACAAAACATAAAGAATGGTAAACAACAGTGTTACATACAAGTATCTTTGTGTATAACAAAACATAAAGAATGGTAAACAACAGTGTTACATACAAGTATCTTTGTGTATAACAAAACTTAAAGAAAGGTAAACAACACTGTTACATACAAGTAACCTTGGTAAACTCAATGAAATTTTTATATTTCAATGAAAGTATTTTTTAGAAATTAAAAAAAATTCTCTTTGCTATTTCCAAAGTATAGCATAAATATTTACTGTTAGTAGAAAACTGTATATTGATATCTGTTTTTATTGCTTTAATTAATTAGTAGCTTTATCGATTGCCGAGATATCCATTGCCTTCATTATCAAATGATTTTCTCAGACAATATCTGAAGACCTACTGGCTTCCACTCCTCTGTGAACGCCACCAATTCCTCCTGTGACAAATACAGCGATGCCTGCCAAGTTGGCTATGACCATGGTACCAGCGACCGTTGTCCCTCCATCACATCCCTGATTTACATATAAGTTTGTAGTATCTAATTAATCACCAAAATGATAACTTTTGTCTGCTCTAAACTATTGCTTAAAACTTGTTAGTTTTGTAAACAAAGACTTCTACAAGTTTGAAATATGTAATACATTAGTTCATGTATTAATACTACAAATCTAACTAAAACCTAAAGTGCAGAATGAGTTAGCCCACTAACAGGTGTTAGCTATTTGAAATTTCAAATTTAAACCTGAACTAATCTATCAGCTTTTAGTCAATAATGATGATAGTGAATGCTTTCTTAGAACAAATTGATTGTTTTCACTTTGAAGAATTAAATTAAAGCGTCTTATTTGTATTTTATATTGCATCACAAGTCAGAGTACATTGTACATGTGTTTTTGAAGGTTTTTGAACATTTATTCGAACAGGAAAATTATTTGAAATCTCTGTTTAATTAGTCTTGCAATTAACTTGTTGAAGAATCGGAATGAGACTCAATGCAATGTGGCTTACGAGACAAGATCTGGTCAAACATGAGCAATGATATACATCCCCCTCCTCAAAAACATGCATGCATAAATGCACACACACACACACACACACATAACACGCACACACACACATATAAACACACACACACACACACATACATATACACATCCTATGATGGCATAAAAGACAGGTTTCTTTTCCAAAATTATAGTTGATCTAAGAGAGATAACTCTGTGTTTACAAAATTTATCCTCCTTGTGAAAAGACTTTTAAAGAAATCCTAAGCAGATCTAGTGCTATGAAAGTGAGGGACTTACTTCTGATATTACAAAAGGGAGATCTCGTCGGGATGTTTTGATAACAGTTCTGGATGGACTAGCCAAGTGCTCCAGTTCTTCAGTACTTAAACCTAATGAAAATAAAATTTTATCTCGAAGCTCATTCAAAACCTAAACTTCATATATATAAATAAACATGTAAAAAAGTGACTTTATATAAACATATGAATTATATAAACATATGTATTATATAAATATGAGGCTGATACAAATACATCAATTATAGTCAAACTTGATAATCATAGAAAATAATCACACAAAGTGTTCTAACCTGATAATTATAATAACCACACAAAGTGTGTACAAACCTGATAATTATAATAACCACACAAAGTGTGTACAAACCTGATAATTATAATAACCACACAAACCTGATAATTATAATAACCACACAAATTGTGTACAAACCTGATAATTAAAATAACCACACAAAGTGTGTACAAACCTGATAATTATAATAACCACACAAAGTGTGTACAAACCTGATAATTATAATAACCACACAAATTGTGTACAAACCTGATAATTATAATAACCACACAAAGTGTGTACAAACCTGATAATTATAATAACCACACAAATTGTGTACAAACCTGATAATTATAATAACCACACAAATTGTGTACAAACCTGATAATTATAATAACCACACAAATGTGTGTACAAACCTGATAATTATAATAACCACACAAATTGTGTACAAACCTGATAATTATAATAACCACACAACCTGATAATTATAATAACCACACAAATTGTGTACAAACCTGATAATTATAATAACCACACAAAGTGTGTACAAACCTGATAATTATAATAACCACACAAAGTGTGTACAAACCTGATAATTATAATAACCACACAAATTGTGTACAAACCTGATAATTATAATAACCACACAAATTGTGTACAAACCTGATAATTATAATAACCACACAAATTGTGTACAAACCTGATAATTATAATAACACACACAAACCTGTGTGTACAAACCTGATAATTATAATAACCACACAAAGTGTGTACAAACCTGATAATTATAATAACCACACAAATTGTGTACAAACCTGATAATTATAATAACCACACAAATTGTGTACAAACCTGATAATTATAATAACCACACAAAGTGTGTACAAACCTGATAATTATAATAACCACACAAAGTGTGTACAAACCTGATAATTATAATAACCACACAAAGTGTGTACAAACCTGATAATTATAATAACCACACAAATTGTGTACAAACCTGATAATTATAATAACCACACAAATTGTGTACAAACCTGATAATTATAATAACCACACAAATTGTGTACAAACCTGATAATTATAATAACCACACAAATTGTGTACAAACCTGATAATTATAATAACCACACAAAGTGTGTACAAACCTGATAATTATAATAACCACACAAAGTGTGTACAAACCTGATAATTATAATAACCACACAAAGTGTGTACAAACCTGATAATTATAATAACCACACAAATTGTGTACAAACCTGATAATTATAATAACCACACAAAGTGTGTACAAACCTGATAATTATAATAACCACACAAATTGTGTACAAACCTGATAATTATAATAACCACACAAATTGTGTACAAACCTGATAATTATAATAACCACACAAAGTGTGTACAAACCTGATAATTATAATAACCACACAAATTGTGTACAAACCTGATAATTATAATAACCACACAAAGTGTGTACAAACCTGATAATTATAATAACCACACAAATTGTGTACAAACCTGATAATTATAATAACCACACAAATTGTGTACAAACCTGATAATTATAATAACCACACAAATTGTGTACAAACCTGATAATTATAATAACCACACAAATTGTGTACAAACCTGATAATTATAATAACCACACAAATTGTGTACAAACCTGATAATTATTAACCACACAAATTGTGTACAAACCTGATAATTATAATAACCACACAAAGTGTGTACAAACCTGATAATTATAATAACCACACAAATTGTGTACAAACCTGATAATTATAATAACCACACAAAGTGTGTACAAACCTGATAATTATAATAACCACACAAAGTGTGTGATAATTATAATAACCACACAAAGTGTGTGTAACCACACAAATTGTGTACAAACCTGATAATTATAATAACCACACAAAGTGTGTACAAACCTGATAATTATAATAACCACACAAATTGTGTACAAACCTGATAATTATAATAACCACACAAAGTGTGTACAAACCTGATAATTATAATAACCACACAAATTGTGTACAAACCTGATAATTATAATAACCACACAAAGTGTGCAAACCTGATAATTATAATAACCACACAAAGTGTGTACAAACCTGATAATTATAATAACCACACAAAGTGTGTACAAACCTGATAATTATAATAACCACACAAATTGTGTACAAACCTGATAATTATAATAACCACACAAAGTGTGTACAAACCTGATAATTATAATAACCACACAAATTGTGTACAAACCTGATAATTATAATAACCACACAAATTGTGTACAAACCTGATAATTATAATAACCACACAAAGTGTGTACAAACCTGATAATTATAATAATTATAATAACCACACAAAGTGTGTACAAACCTGATAATTATAATAACCACACAAATTGTGTACAAACCTGATAATTATAATAACCACAAATTGTGTACAAATTGTGTACAAACCTGATAATTATAATAACCACACAAAGTGTGTACAAACCTGATAATTATAATAACCACACAAAGTGTGTACAAACCTGATAATTATAATAACCACACAAATTGTGTACAAACCTGATAATTATAATAACCACACAAATTGTGTACAAACCTGATAATTATAATAACCACACAAAGTGTGTACAAACCTGATAATTATAATAACCACACAAATTGTGTACAAACCTGATAATTTATAATAACCACACAAAGTGTGTACAAACCTGATAATTATAATAACCACACAAATTGTGTACAAACCTGATAATTATAATAACCACACAAAGTGTGTACAAACCTGATAATTATAATAACCACACAAATTGTGTACAAACCTGATAATTATATAAGTGTGTACAAACCTGATAATTATAATAACCACACAAACTGATAATTATAATAACCACACAAAGTGTGTACAAACCTGATAATTATAATAACCACACAAATTGTGTACAAACCTGATAATTATAATAACCACACAAAGTGTGTACAAACCTGATAATTATAATAACCACACAAATTGTGTACAAACCTGATAATTATAATAACCACACAAAGTGTGTACAAACCTGATAATTATAATAACCACACAAACCTACAAAATAATTATAATAACCACACAAATTGTGTACAAACCTGATAATTATAATAACCACACAAAGTGTGTACAAATGATAATTATAATAACCACACAAAGTTGTGTACAAACCTGATAATTATAATAACCACACAAATTGTGTACAAACCTGATAATTATAATAACCACACAAAGTGTGTACAAACCTGATAATTATAATAACCACACAAAGTGTGTACAAACCTGATAATTATAATAACCACACAAATGTACAAACCTGATAATAATGTGTGTACAAACCTGATAATTATAATAACCACACAAAGTGTGTACAAACCTGATAATTATAATAACCACACAAAGTGTGTACAAACCTGATAATTATAATAACCACACAAATTGTGTACAAACCTGATAATTATAATAACCACACAAAGTGTGTACAAACCTGATAATTATAATTACAAACCTGATAAATAATAACCACACAAATTGTGTACAAACCTGATAATTATAATAACCACACAAATTGTGTACAAACCTGATAATTATAATAACCACACAAATTGTGTACAAACCTGATAATTATAATAACCACACAAAGTGTGGTCAAACCTGATAATTATAATTTTTTAATTATAATTGAAACCTGCTCTATAACCACACAATTTGTATTTGGTCCTGATAACTATAAGGGTTGAGGAATATACTTTTTATGTACACACAAATTGTGCTTTGATAATTTGAAACACAAATTGTTTACAACAAAAGAGTATTATTTAACTGAAAACACAAAGTTAAGTTTTTATGGTTTTTAAAGGACATCAAGTTTGACAAGACAGCTGATAATTATAATGTCCACACATGTGTACAAATTAATTATAGTTTATTGTGTGTTGATGGTTTATCACAGGGGTCCTAATTATAATTATCATGTACCCTTACTGTAACTATTCTGTACACACTTTTGTGATATACTTTCAAGAAATCAGGTTTGTACATTCTGATAAAAAGGACTAGCCCTCCACAACCCTCAAATAATCATTATGCTTGTTTATGATTTTGTCTCCTTATGAGGTTTGACAGCAAGTTTCCCCTTTTTGAATTGAAACATAAATCAGTTGTCACTCACTAGTTATATAAAGGATTACACATTTTTTTTAGATGTCTAATGCCAAATGTTTATGAGTTATTCCCCTTACACAATTTGTGTTGTTATTAAAAAGAAAACCAACACTTAAGAAGCAGATTTGTCATATGTGTATTTCCTAACACTAGGAAATCACAGATATTCCAAACATCACAACAATATGTGTACACATCAAAATTCACTCAATGTGACATTTTAACACCCATATAACTTACATACACATCAACATGTCTGTCATTTGTTCAGTCTGTCCTAAAACTTACTTTTCCAAACAAAGAATGTGTTTAACTGCATTCAATTATGTTTCAATTAAACACAGAAAGTACAGACATACTTGATACTCAAGGAGTTCGGATCAATTTGATTGGTCTAGAGCAGGTTTGACACAGTTATTAGAAAAAAACTGAACATTAGATTTTGCTATGAAAATCACACACATAGTCCTTGGTGTGGATTTGCTCACTGTTGAAGCTGTTACAAAGTTATTGTGTCTTAATAAATAGCGACACCCAGCTCCAAAGCCAGTAAAACATTGCATTATGTGACCTTGATATTTGTTTGGTGTACATTGTATATCAAAAGATCAGGTTTGCTTTAAACTTTGTGTAGCATTCTAGTATCATCCACAATTTGTCGTTTATTATAAACATGTTACATTTTGCTATGAAATATTTGAGGGTTGTGGAGGGCAATTGTGAGCATAGTCCTTGGAATATTAAATGGTTTGTACAGAGTAATACTGATGGTTGTATTCATTGATAACAATGAGAGAGGGACTTTACAAACATTTGAAATTACATTTTCTTAACTGTTAAATCATCTTTAGATATGACTCCTTGTACACAGGCTGTGATATCTATAATCAGTTACACATTGTGTCTTAATAAATAGGTTTGTAACACTTTCAGTAACAGCATATTCAGGTTTGTACACACCTTCTGTGTGCTTGTAAATCAATTACACACTTTGTGTGGTGATAACATTTGATGTTAATTAGGACTATCTGTGATTTGTACACCATTGTGTGGTTATTATAATTATCAGGTTTGTACACACTTTGTGTGGTTATTATAATTATCAGGTTTGTACACAATTTGTGTGGTTATTATAATTATCAGGTTTGTACACACTTTGTGTGGTTATTATAATTATCAGGTTTGTACACATGTTGTGTGGCATATAAATAGTTTCATCAGCTTTGTGTGGTTCCATTTGATTAATCAGGTTTGAACACACTTATGTGTAATATGCTTTGAATTATTTTGCTGGTTTGTACTTTCATACAATTTGTGTGGTTATTATAATTATCAGGTTTGTAACACAATTTGTGTGGTTATTATAACATCATCATATTGTTATATATATAAACAGTATGTAACTTTGTGTGGTTATTATAATTATCAGTTTGTACACAATTTGTGTGGTTATTATAATTATCAGGTTTGTACACACTTTGTTGGTTATTATAATTATCAGGTTTGTACACAATTTGTGTGGTTATTATAATTATCAGGTTTGTACACACTTTGGTTTTTATAATTATCAGGTTTGTACACACTTTGTGTGGTTATTATAATTATAGGTTTGTACACAATTTGTGTGGTTATTATAATTATCAGGTGTTGTACACAATTTGTGTGGTTATTATAATTATCAGGTTTGTACACACTTTGTGTGGTTATTATAATTATCAGGTTTGTACACACTTTGTGTGGTTATTATAATTATCAGGTTTGTACACACTTTGTGTGGTTATTATAATTATCAGGTTTGTACACACTTTGTGTGGTTATTATAATTATCAGGTTTGTACACAATTTGTGTGGTTATTATAATTATCAGGTTTGTACACAATTTGTGTGGTTATTATAATTATCAGGTTTGTACACACTTTGTGTGGTTATTATAATTATCAGGTTTGTACACAATTTGTGTGGTTATTATAATTATCAGGTTTGTACACAATTTGTGTGGTTATTATAATTATCAGGTTTGTACACAATTTGTGTGGTTATTATAATTATCAGGTTTGTACACACTTTGTGTGGTTATTATAATTATCAGGTTTGTACACACTTTGTGTGGTTATTATAATTATCAGGTTTGTACACACTTTGTGTGGTTATTATAATTATCAGGTTTGTACACAATTTGTGTGGTTATTATAATTATCAGGTTTGTACACAATTGTGTGTGGTTATTATAATTATCAGGTTTGTACACACTTTGTGTGGTTATTATAATTATCAGGTTTGTACACAATTTGTGTGGTTATTATAATTATCAGGTTTGTACACAATTTGTGTGGTTATTATAATTATCAGGTTTGTACACAATTTGTGTGGTTATTATAATTTCAGGTTTGTACACACTTTGTGTGGTTATAATTATCAGGTTTGTACACAATTTGTGTGGTTATTATAATTATCAGGTTTGTACACAATTTGTGTGGTTATTATAATCAGGTTTGTACACAATTTGTGTGGTTATTATAATTATCAGGTTTGTGTGTGGTTATTATAATTATCAGGTTTGTACACACTTTGTGTGGTTATTTATAATTATCAGGTTTGTACACACTTTGTGTGGTTATTATAATTATCAGGTTTGTACACAATTTGTGTGGTTATTATAATTATCAGGTTTGTACACACATTTGTGTGGTTATTATAATTATCAGGTTTGTACACACTTTGTGTGGTTATTATAATTCAGGTTTGTACACACTTTGTGTGGTTATTATAATTATCAGGTTTGTACACACTTTGTGTGGTTATTATAATTATCAGGTTAGAACACTTTGTGTGATTATTTTCTATGATTATCAAGTTTGACTATAATTGATGTATTTGTATCAGCCTCATATTTATATAATTCATATGTTTATATAATTCATATGTTTATATAAAGTCACTTTTTTACATGTTTATTTATATATATGAAGTTTAGGTTTTGAATGAGCTTCAAGATAAAATTTTATTTTCATTAGGTTTAAGTACTGAAGAACTGGAGTACTTGGCTAGTCCATCCAGAACTGTTATTAAAACATCCCGACGAGATCTCCCTTTTGTAATATCAGAAGTAAGTCCCTCACTTTCATAGCACTAGATCTGCTTAGGATTTCTTTAAACGTCTTTTCACAAGGAGGATAAATTTTGTAAACACAGAGTTATCTCTCTTAGATCAACTATAATTTTGGAAAAGAAACCTGTCTTTTATGCCATCATAGGATGTGTATATGTATGTGTGTGTGTGTGTGTGTTTATATGTGTGTGTGCGTTTTATGTGTGTGTGTTTGTGTGTGTGTGCATTTATGCATGCATGCTTTTGAGGAGGGGGATGTATATCATTGCTCATGTTTGACCAGATCTTGTCTCGTAAGCCACATTGCATTGAGTCTCATTCCGATTCTTCAACAAGTTAATTGCAAGACTAATTAAACAGAGATTTCAAATAATTTTCCTGTTCGAATAAATGTTCAAAAACCTTCAAAAACACATGTACAATGTACTCTGACTTGTGATGCAATATAAAATACAAATAAGACGCTTTAATTTAATTCTTCAAAGTGAAAACAATCAATTTGTTCTAAGAAAGCATTCACTATCATCATAATTGACTAAAAGCTGATAGATTAGTTCAGGTTTAAATTTGAAATTTCAAATAGCTAACACCTGTTAGTGGGCTAACTCATTCTGCACTTTAGGTTTTAGTTAGATTTGTAGTATTAATACATGAACTAATGTATTACATATTTCAAACTTGTAGAAGTCTTTGTTTACAAAACTAACAAGTTTTAAGCAATAGTTTAGAGCAGACAAAAGTGATCATTTTGGTGATTAATTAGATACTACAAACTTATATGTAAATCAGGGATGTGATGGAGGGACAACGGTCGCTGGTACCATGGTCATAGCCAACTTGGCAGGCATCGCTGTATTTGTCACAGGAGGAATTGGTGGCGTTCACAGAGGAGTGGAAGCCAGTAGGTCTTCAGATATTGTCTGAGAAAATCATTTCATAATGAAGGCAATGGATATCTCGGCAATCGATAAAGCTACTAATTAATTAAAGCAATAAAAACAGATATCAATATACAGTTTTCTACTAACAGTAAATATTTGTGCTATACTTTGGAAATAGCAAAGAGAATTTTTTTTAATTTCTAAAAAATACTTTCATTGAAATATAAAAATTTCATTGAGTTTACCAAGGTTACTTGTATGTAACACTGTTGTTTACCTTTCTTTATGTTTTGTTATACACAAAGATACTTGTATGTGACACTGTTGTTTACCATTCTTTAAGTTTTGTTATACACAAAGATACTTGTATGTAACACTGTTGTTTACCATTCTTTAAGTTTTGTTATACACAAAGATACTTGTATGTAACACTGTTGTTTACCATTCTTTATGTTTTGTTATACACAAAGATACTTGTATGTAACACTGTTGTTTACCATTCCTGGAAACTAGCTATATATGTTGTTTATTTATCTTTATACAGCTATGGACGTGAGTGCTGACCTGACAGAGCTGGGTCGGACACCGGTCACTGTAGTATCCTCTGGGGTTAAATCAATACTAGACATTGCCAGGACTTTAGAATTCCTTGTGAGTAAATAGATTGTGATGATAAAGTATATAGAGTTATTAGATTTTGATGATAAAGTATATATATAGAGTTAATAGATTGTAATGGTAAAGTTTGCAGAATTAATAGATTGTGATGATAAAGTATACAGAGTTAATAGATTGTGATGATAAAATATATGTAGTGTCAATAATTTGTGATGATAAAGTATACAGAGTTAATAGATTTTGATGATAAAGTATATAGAGTTAATAGATTGTGATAATAAAATATATATAGTGTTAATAGATTGTGATGATAAAGTATATAGAGTTAATAGATTGTGATGATAAAATATATCGAGTTAATAGATTGTTATGATAAAATATAAAGTGTTAATAGATTGTGATGATAAAGTATATAGAGTTAATAGATTGTGATGATAAAGTATATATAGATTTAATAGATTGTGATGATAAAATATAAAGAGTTAATAGATTGTGATGAAGTATATATCAGTTTTTGGTTCACCAAGGCAATGGTGAGGCGTCTATCCTCCATCCAGCATCTGTCGTCTCTGAACTTTTTACTAGACATAAATGACTGAACAAATTTTGACCAAATTTGGTGAAAAGTATCCTTGGGAAGATAAGACAGTTTTTTATGGATGTTGGTTCATGACCCCATGGGAGGTGAGGGGCTGGGCTCAAAAGGAGAAATTTTGTTCTTTAAAATCCTACTCCTCCTGTATGAATGAATGGATATTGCCTAAACTTAGTTTGAAGTATTCACGGGTGAAGGGGAATCAGTTCTATATAAACAATGTATTCCGCCCCACTGGTGCTGAAGGAAAAGTGGGGCACAATTGGGGTAATGTCTTAAAAAATTCTTCTGTACAAGGATATTGTCCAAGTTTGGTCTGAAGCAATTTTTATGAATAGTGAATCTGACATCTGTTTTTGATCACAAATCTGGGACCAGAATAGGGAAATTTATCAGAAATCATTTTTATATCCTTCACAACAAAGATAGAGGGTTTGTACTGGCATCACATTGTCTCTGTACATCTGACTTTAGAAAAGTTTGTCTAGAAAACTCCTCCAGAACTACTGGATTGATTTTAAACCTCATGAAACTACACTGGATTGTTGGGTACATGTGTAAATGGGAATGCTACTTTTTTTAGCATGATATTGGTTGCCATGGTAACCAGTCAATATAAATAGGATTTTTGTTTCAAATTTTGGTCTGGACAAGTTTTCCTAAACTTATGTATCATGTCCATGCAACAAGAAATGTGTGATTGCTTAAATAATGTGTCATATGAACAGGACTTTCATTTAACGTCATGTCTGTACAACTCCACCTAAACTTCTTACATGTGTTTTTGAGGAGTTCTAATTTTCACTACTTCAATTGTGAAGGAAATAATATACCAAAGACCATTGAAATAACTAACTATTCTGTATAATTCTACTGTCAATTTCACATTTAGCTAGAGAAGTTAAAATCCATAATACTAGAAGTTTACCTCAAAGCTCTACCCTAAAAGAAGTCATTTGCCCTTAATTAAAATATTTTCCCAAGAACACATCAGTATTCAGCAGATTGTTTACCTGGTAATTCATTCTGTCTGCGTATTAGTAGAAGTTTTTCATCAGTCTTCATATTTTGTTCCTTAGGAGACACAAGGTGTTTGTGTGGCAACTTATGGTCCTAGTAGAGACTTCCCTGCCTTTTTCTCACCACGAAGTGGACTTTTGTCCCCATACAATGTTGAGGACCCAAGTAGTGCAGCCAGACTGATAGGTAAGTAAGGTTGAAGAGTAAATCTGTGGTTTACAAGTAAGATATGATTAGATGTAATCTAAAGGTATTGAAAGGTATTTGTATAGAAATTATATAGTCAGTGACTTAAAAAATCAGTAGTATTTTGGCAAAGGCTGAAGAAAGACAAAAATAGCTAAACTATGGCTCGTCACTTTTTTTTGTATACAAAGAAGAAAACACAGCCCCCTCCCTTAAAAAAAGACCATCTAAAAGTGAACAGGCTGTAGTGTTTCCATCTGCATTTTGAATATTTTCTAATGTGGTCAGCATGCAACTTATAGCGGTGATTCAGAATGTAAATTTGTGATTTGTGTGACTAGATAGCCATGAGAGACTTGGTGTTCAGAGTGGAGTCCTAATAGCCGTCCCTGTACCGGAGGACCAGGCAGGCCAAGGAAAACTTATAGAGGATGCCATACAGATAGCTGTGACAAAGGCAAGGTAATTATCAACATTAATTTATAGCTGTGACAAAGGCAAGGTAATTATCAACATTAATTTATAGCTGTGACAAAGGCAAGGTAATTATCAACATTAATTTATAGCTGTGACAAAGGCAAGGTAATTATCAACATTTATTTATAGTTGTGACAAAGGCAAAGTAACATATCAACATTTATAGCTGTGACAAAGGCAAGGTAATTATCAACATTTATTTATAGCTGTGACAAAGGCAAGGTAATTATCAACATTAATTTATAGCTGTGACAAAGGCAAGGTAATTATCAACATTAATTTATAGCTGTGACAAAGGCAAGGTAATTATCAACATTTATTTATAGCTGTGACAAAGGCAAAGTAATTATCAACATTTATAGCTGTGACAAAGGCAAGGTAATTATCAACATTTATTTATAGCTGTGACAAAGGCAAGGTAATTATCAACATTTATTTATAGCTGTGACAAAGGCAAAGTAATTATCAACATTTATTTATAGCTGTGACAAAGGCAAGGTAATTATCAACATTAATTTATAGCTGTGACAAAGGCAAGGTAATTATCAACATTTATTTATAGCTGTGACAAAGGCAAAGTAACATATCAACATTTATAGCTGTGACAAAGGCAAGGTAATTATCAACATTTATTTATAGCTGTGACAAAGGCAAGGTAATTATCAACATTTATTTATAGCTGTGACAAAGGCAAGGTAATTATCAACATTAATTTATAGCTGTGACAAAGGCAAGGTAATTATCAACATTTATTTATAGCTGTGACAAAGGCAAGGTAATTATCAACATTTATAGCTGTGACAAAGGCAAGGTAATTATCAACATTTATTTATAGCTGTGACAAAGGCAAGGTAATTATCAACATTTATAGCTGTGACAAAGGCAAGGTAATTATCAACATTTATTTATAGCTGTGACAAAGGCAAGGTAATTATCAACATTTATTTATAGCTGTGACAAAGGCAAGGTAATTATCAACATTTATTTATAGCTGTGACAAAGGCAAGGTAATTATCAACATTTATTTATAGCTGTGACAAGGCCAAGGTAATAATCAACATTTATTTATAGCTGTGACAAAGGCAAGGTAATTATCAACATTTATTTATAGCTGTGACAAAGGCAAGGTAATTATCAACATTTATTTATAGCTGTGACAAAGGCAAGGTAATTATCAACATTTATTTATAGTTGTGACAAAGGCAAAGTAACATATCAACATTTATAGCTGTGACAAAGGCAAGGTAATTATCAACATTTATTTATAGCTGTGACAAAGGCAAGGTAATTATCAACATTTATAGCTGTGACAAAGGCAAGGTAATTATCAACATTTATTTATAGCTGTGACAAAGGCAAGGTAATTATCAACATTTATTTATAGCTGTGACAAAGGCAAGGTAATTATCAACATTTATTTATAGCTGTGACAAAGGCAAGGTAATTATCAACATTTATTTATAGCTGTGACAAAGGCAAGGTAATAATCAACATTTATTTATAGCTGTGACAAAGGCAAGGTAATTATCAACATTTATTTATAGCTGTGACAAAGGCAAGGTAATTATCAACATTTATTTATAGCTGTGACAAAGGCAAGGTAATTATCAACATTTATTTATAGCTGTGACAAAGGCAAGGTAATTATCAACATTTATTTATAGCTGTGACAAAGGCAAGGTTATGTATCATTATCGGACACATTTGTTTATCCCTACCTGATCAATGCACTTGCTCAGATTTTTCCTATTTTACCCATTCAATATTGAAATCTTTATTTAGGCTGTATTAGTTAACATTTCAGATTTTATAAAGGACAAATAAAAGTGATTTTTTTCCAGGATGAAAGAGTATGTCTCCCTGGTAAAATACTATTTTCCAACTGCCTCAGCTAGACAGCTGTAAACATATCATCAACACCTAGGATTTATATGCATATTTCGTATTGCAGAAAATGAAACAGAATTATGACTTCACATCTTTGCTTGTGTAAGATGCATATTTTTTCATTTCAGAGAGGCAGGAATTTCTGGGAGGGAAGTTACACCATTTATACTACAGCAGGTTAACGAGATCACGAAAGGTGTTTCTCTCAATGCCAGTATCCTTTGACAGTGGTAGCTAGGATGATTGTGTGATGAAATCTTGGTTGTTACATTGTAATAATCATGGCTGTTTTGGGGGTCACATTCAATAATTGTAATAATCATGGCTGTTTTGGAGGTCACATTCAATATATTGTAGTAATCATGGCTGTTTTGGAGGTCACATTCAATATATTGTAGTAATCATGGCTGTTTTGGAGGTCACATTCAATATATTGTAATAATCATGGCTGTTTTGGAGGTCACATTCAATATATTGTAGTAATCATGGCTGTTTTGGAGGTCACATTCAATATATTGTAATAATCATGGCTGTTTTGGGGGTCACATTCAATATATTGTAATAGCAATGGCTGTTTTGGAGGTCACATTCAATACATTGTAGTAATCATGGCTGTTTTGGAGGACACATTCAAAATATTGTAATAATCATGGCTGTTTTGGAGGTCACATTCAATATATTGTAATAATCATGGCTGTTTTGGAGGTCACATTCAATATATTGTAATAATCATGGCTGTTTTGGATATTTCATTCAATATATTGTAATAATCATGGTTTGTTAGATATCATATTCAGTATAATGTTTAATAATTTTGGTTTGGTGAGTATAATGTAATAATAAAGTGAATTTGGTGTTACATCCTAAATAATGTAATAATGAAGTGAATTTGGTGTTACATCCTAAATAATGTAATAATAAAGTGAATTTGGTGTTACATCCTAAATAATGTAATAATGAAGTGAATTTGGTGTTACATCCTAAATAATGTAATAATGAAGTGAATTTGGTGTTACATCCTAAATAATGTAATAATGAAGTGAATTTGGTGTTACATCCTAAATAATGTAATAATAAAGTGATTTTGGTGTTACGTCCTAAATAATGTAATAATAAAGTGAATTTGGTGTTACATGCTAAATAATGTAATAATAAAGTGAATTTGGTGTTACATCCTAAATAATGTAATAATAAAGTGATTTTGGTGTTACATCCTAAATAATGTAATAATAAAGTGAATTTGGTGTTACATCCTAAATAATGTAATAATGAAGTGAATTTGGTGTTACATCCTAAATAATGTAATAATGAAGTGATTTTGGTGTTACATCCTAAATAATGTAATAATAAAGTGAATTTGGTGTTACATCCCAAATAATGTAATAATAAAGTGAATTTGGTGTTACATCCTAAATAATGTAATAATAAAGTGAATTTGGTGTTACATCCTAAATAATGTAATAATGAAGTGAATTTGGTGTTACATCCTAAATAATGTAATAATAAAGTGATTTTGGTGTTACATCCTAAATAATGTAATAATAAAGTGATTTTGGTGTTACATCCTAAATACCGGTATAAGTAATACAGTCATTAGGGATGGTTGGGCTTCCCATCTTATTTTTCAAAAGATTTTAAAGATAAATTTTCAAGGTTACTTTCTATGGTTAATATAGGGGGTGCCTGTATGCTTTAATTTTTGCAGTTTTCACCAAAATAGCTAGTTTTTCCAAGATCAAGAAAGAAACCATGATATTTGTTTTTGGGTCCTAAAAATATGATGAAGTGGTGTACCAAGTCAGAATTCAGAATTTACAAATCTGTAATTTGTGGTGATAATTCATTCCAAATTTAGTTGAAATCTACCCAGAAATTCCAGAGTTATATACTCAAGAGTATTACCTTAATTAGCAACCAAAATATGTTGAAATTGTTGACGCTTTTAACAGAATCACAACTATGTTGTCGAAAAAAGCATTCCACAAGCAAAATTTTTTAAAATGTCAAAAAATTGTAAATTGATAGTACAACTATTGATAACAAAGTGTATAAGAACACAAAAATAGATAATCTGGTGGAATTCATTTTATATTGAATTATGTCTTACTTGTGGTCACACATCATTTGCCAGATGGTTATATATTGGCATGAGAAATTTACACAAAATTGACATCTGATAATGTGACAAATCTGAGAAGTATTCCTTAACTTCACTGAAGACATTGCTCTTATCAAAAACAATGCTATGGTTGGAAGTCAGATAGCTCGCCACTTATCTGTCTGTAGAGAGTCATCAACAGATGGTACCACTAACACAGAAAGGGATGATGTAACTATGGTAACAGCACCACGTATAAAATCAAGGTCACAAAGTCAGCAATATACCAAAGGCAAAGGGAGAGTGGTATGAACAACTTCTTTTTTTTGTTTTTAGTGATTATAAATTTAAGTTACATTAAAATAAGTGTAATGTAAACTTCTGGCAGACTGCAATGTCTGTCATCTTTTCCAACATTTCACTACTTGTTATTAACAACTAAGTGAACAGATATTGTTCTAAGTTAGTCAGAAACATCCTTGGGGGAAAAAGATTAATTTTGTATCAATAGCGGGCCTGACTACCCTTAGATATGCAGGATAGGGACCATAAGGGAAATTTAAAGCGACATCACATTAAAACAAATTTCTTTTCTTCTGGTCTTGTTTGTTATTGCATATAAATATCAAGTGAATCCCCTTATGAGCAATGTTTGTTGTTCTTCACTGAAGTATGCACCTGAAGATTTCATGAAATAACATAAAACTGAAATCTCTTACTGTTGATCAACAGACAGGACATATACATTCACATAGTACACACCACCGTTACACAAAATGTCTTCCCATGTCAATAAGCTGTGGTAAAAAATGTTACAGTGGGGGTTTACACAAAATGTCTACCCATGTCAGTAAGCTGTGGTAAAAAATGTTACAGTGGGGGTTTACACAAAATGTCTACCCATGTCAGTAAGCTGTGGTAAAAAATGTTACAGTGGGGGTTTACACAAAATGTCTACCCATGTCAGTAAGCTGTGGTAAAAAATGTAAAAAAGAGCAAATTCTTAGAAGTCCTTCTTTAGGAATGATAGAAATCTGTCCAATTTGATCTGAAGCATTCTTTGTTGAAGGAGAATCAGTTTCTTATTATGGGTTAGTTTTAGCCTACTTGGGCAGGAGGCCCCAATAGGGAACATAGACATAAAACTTTAAAATTCTTTTTCCTTTGGTCTGGATTATACAATATCAGCCAAATAAAGCCAGGTACTCTAAAGGCCTCTTGTTTGAGGGAGGTCTTTTTTTCTAAATATCTTATTTTTTTTTGACATTTGAAATATTAATTAATATATACGTTTTGCATAACAAATGAACACTTTGTCTTATTGTCACAAATTTGTTTTGTTGTTGGTTCTTGGTGCGATCAAGGCTCATGAAATTACTGATGTTTGAGAATTTAGACTTTGAGACTCTTTACAGGTGGTAATAGGGGGATGCAATGTGGATTTTTATGCCGTAGTAGATAAGGACAAATTTGAGGTAAGTACATTATCATTACATTAGATAAGAGTCATTGTTTATGAAATGTTTTAATTTCATATAAGATTATTGTATGTCTGACATGTGTTTATGAGTTATATAAGAGATCTATAAACAGTAGACAGGTATTGTACGCAAGTATGAGTGAGTCTCCTCTTGTGAGAGGACAAGAATGTATCACACTTCATCTATTTTATTGTTGTTGTTTTTAAAGCTGTCTAGACTCGTTTAGACTCAAGTGGAAAAAATCATGACCATGATGTTGATATAATTCACATTCTATCTGTCAGTTTTATTGACATTGGGTTGTCTCCCCTTTTATGCAATTGATTATCAGTTCTCTATAAATTAAGATTGTGTATACTGTTGAAATATTAATTATCATGGGGCATTTATTTTAATTGGTTGGATGAGTATTCTTATAATCCATTAATTCACATGTTGACATATTGTTAAAATTCGGATCACTTAATTTTTTGAGCGGTTTTTATCCATGAAAATTTTCTTTCCCCTTTTCACTAAGGCGTTGTTTCCTATCTTTGTGTATAATTATCTCCTTTTGTACTTGGTTTATGTCTCCAGTGAAGTTTGATAACTTCTCCTTTGTAGGCTGATGGTGGAACTTACCCTGGAGGTGTGCGCCAGTCATTTGGTGGGGTAGGAAGGAACATGGCAGATTGTCTCAGTCGTCTTGGAGTTGACCCATTGTTTATTTCAGCTGTAGGTGACGACTCACACAAGCCTGCCTTTCAGCATTATTGCAATCACATGGTATGACCCAGATGTTACAAGGCCTTGATAAGTCTTCTTAAAAGTATAAATTAGAAAAATCTGTGAAAGAAAATATTACTTGTTCTTGTTGAAAAGCTTCCAAAATAAAACTTTAAAAGTCAATTTTTTTGACAGGCTTTTAAAGGGTATATTTAAATCTATTACTTAGTATATCAGGAATTGAAACAAAGTTTAAATACAAGAGTTAGGTTTTATGAGAATATCTTGGATGTATTGGTGTTGAAAGGTACGAAAATCAAGGAATCGTTGAATTAAACAGAGAAATTTCTGTAGCTAATTCACATAACTTCAAAGCTTCTGTTGAGGTTGAAATGTCTGACAAAATACATCAGACTTCCTTCCTTTGTTTGTGTCCAGTAGACTTGTTTTTAAGGAGCATTTATTAGTTGCACTAATATTCTTTTTTTTTAAACAGCATTGAAATGACATGAAAAACTAAAGTGTGTCTAAAATTTTGAGGTACCTTTTCTAATTCAAAGTCATGAAACCAAATGTGAAATTGTTTGTTCATAAAGTTTTATACTCAGAATGATAATTCAAGAGAAGCTCCTCATCAATACAATACAATGAGACAACATGTGTTACATTACAGGACCTAACTGGTGTTGCTGTCAGGAGGGACCAGACAACAGCTACTTACTGTGCAGTTTTAAAACGTACTGGAGAACTCATATTTGGAATAGGTGATATGGAAATTCACCAAACAGTCACACCTGAGATGGTAAGTTTCCTCACTGACACAAAACAGTCACACCTAAGATGGTTAGTATCATCACTGTCACCAAATAGTCACACCTGAGATGGTTAGTATCATCACTGTCACCACACAGTCACACCTGAGATGGTAAGTATCATCACTGTCACCAAATAGTCACACCTGAGATGGTTAGTATCATCACTGTCACCACACAGTCACACCTGAGATGGTTAGTATCATCACTGTCACCAAACAGTCACACCTGAGATGGTTAGTATCATCACTGTCACCACACAGTCACACCTGAGATGGTTAGTATCATCACTGTCACCAAACAGTCACACCTGAGATGGTAAGTATCATCACTGTCACCAAACAGTCACACCTGAGATGGTTAGTATCATCACTGTCACCAAACAGTCACACCTGAGATGGTTAGTATCATCACTGTCACCAAACAGTCACACCTGAGATGGTTAGTATCATCACTGTCACCACACAGTCACACCTGAGATGGTTAGTATCATCACTGTCACCAAACAGTCACCCCTGAGATGGTAAGTTGGAATCAACACTGTAGTATTTCTGTAATCTGTAACATTTAGCACTCTCATTAACTGACTTTAACGTCCCTGCCATTTTTGGAAGGAGGGGGTGCGTAGTGTTTCCCATGTTTGCTGTCCTGAGTCAACTTTATACCTTGAGAACCAGGCTCAACACATTTGTATCATTGTACCTCATTGTATCATACATGTAAAATCAAGTTCTGACTATACCTAACATGAACAACCATCAAGGTCGGAGGGTCAATTTGACAGTTTCTGTAAATTCAATTCCAAATTACTTAAATGCTTGGTAGTGGGGACATTAGTGTCTACATGTAATAATGAAAAGTGCGGTAGTGGCATTCATATTATTATAACACATATAGTTTATGGATGAAGAACACAGATTTCAGGATTTGAGGAGTAATGTATAAAGGAGATTTTTTACATTTTGTAATTTAGAAAGTTTTTTTTAATACATCCTGTGCGATACACATATCTTGCAGGTCTCAGGATTTGAGGAGGAGCTATCCAATGCTACCCTGGTGTGTGTAGATGGAAACATTCCGGCAGAAACAATCCAACATGTATGTAAGCTGTGCAGCATATCTTCTGTTCCAGGTAGTTATAAAATCACAGGGCTCTACATCTTGGGCTGGGAGGGGAAGATTGTTTAGATATGAGGTCTTAATGGTCTAAATGATCATTTAACTGATTCTTTATAAACATTAACAATCAAGACAGGACAGGGAAACATCACATTGAAGTTGGTCAATTTGAAGGTGGTGGTAGGGGGCACAGAGGAACCTGTCAATTTGAAGGTGAAGGTGCTGGGGGCACAGAGAAACCTGTCAATTTGAAGGTGTTGGTGGGAGGCACAGAGGAACCTGTCAATTTGAAATTGGTGGGGGGCCAGTGGTCAATTTGAAGGTGGTGGTAGGGGGCACAGAGGAACCTGTCAATTTGGAGGTGAATGTGCTGGGGGCACAGAGGAACCTGTCAGTTTGAAGGTGAAGGTGCTGGGGGCACAGAGAAACCTGTCATTTTGAAGGTGGTGGTATGGGGCACAGAGGAACCTGTCAATTTGAAGGTGAAGGTGCTGGGGGCACAGAGAAACCTGTCAGTTTGAAGGTGTTGGTGGGAGGCACAGAGGAACCTGTCAATTTGAAGGTGTTGGTGGGGGGCACAGTGGAACCTGTCAATTTGAAGGTGGTGGTACACACACAGAGGAACCTGTCAATTTGAAGGTGGTGGTAGGGGGCACAGAGGAACCTTTCAATTTGAAGGTGGTGGTAGGGAGCACAGAGAAACCTGTCAATTTGAAGGTGAAGGTGCTGGGGGCACAGAGAAACCTGTCAATTTGAAGGTGTTGGTGGGAGGCACAGAGGAACCTGTCAATTTGAAGGTATTGGTGGGGGGCACAGTGGAACCTGTCAATTTGAAGGTGGTGGTAGGGGGCACAGAGGAACCTGTCAATTTGGAGGTGAATGTGCTGGGGGCACAGAGGAACCTGTCAGTTTGAAGGTGAAGGTGCTGGGGGGACAGAGAAACCTGTCATTTTGAAGGTGGTGGTATGGGGCACAGAGGAACCTGTCAATTTGAAGGTGAAGGTGCTGGGGGCACAGAGAAACCTGTCAGTTTGAAGGTGTTGGTGGGAGGCACAGAGGAACCTGTCAATTTGAAGGTGTTGGTGGGGGGCACAGTGGAACCTGTCAATTTGAAGGTGGTGGTAGGGGGCACAGAGGAACCTGTCAATTTGAAGGTGGTGGTAGGGGGCACAGAGGAACCTTTCAATTTGAAGGTGGTGGTAGGGAGCACAGAGAAACCTGTCAATTTGAAGGTGGTGGTATGGGGCACATTTATTATTCAGAAAATATGTTTTATTGCAGTTTGGTATGAACCAACAGATGTCCACAAGGCTTGTAAGCCTTTTGATGTTAGAGTAAAGACACTGCCGACCTATGTGTCACCTAACCTTAACGAGCTTCAACAGATACACCTGGCAATTACAGGTGCATCACACACACATACAGGTAAGCATTGTCAGTTCAGTTTTTCATACTGTAGAATGGTACTCAAGTGTCTGCCTCAATAAGATGAGAACTGGTGCTGATTCACTATGACTTCTAAACATAATTTACTACTTATCAATTGCTAATGGCCACACAATGACTTTTTACAGGTTGTACATTGATAATTTTTGTATTGTTTACAGTCCAGACCAATACAGACAACTTGGATGTAATCCTAAATGAAAGCATGAGACTTTCCTATCCTGTTCTGGAGAGAATACCTGTCCTCATTGTTACTCTAGGAAAGCATGGAATGTTGCTTTGTCAAAACTCAGAAATGAAAAGATTCCCCACACGAGGAGATCATATACAGGTACAATGTAAATGTATATATTGACAGTGAATGTACATGTATATATTGATGGTGAATGTACATGTATATATTGACAGTGAATGTACATGTATATATCGACAGTGAATGTACATGTATATATCGACAGTGAATGTACATGTATATATCGACAGTGAATGTACATGTATATATCTACAGTGAATGTACATGTATATATCTACAGTGAATGTACATGTATATATCTACAGTGAATGTACATGTATATATCGACAGTGAATGTACATGTATATATCTACAGTGAATGTACATGTATATGTCTACAGTGAATGTACATGTATATATCTACAGTGAATGTACATGTATATATCTACAGTGAATGTACATGTATATATTGACAGTGAATGTACATGTATATATCTACAGTGAATGTCTTTGGGCCAGGTGAGCTAAAAATAATTTGACAGATTCAGTAGTATCTCTGTATTTGTCATTATTTTCATGATTAGATGAACAAACAAATGAAAATTATCAACAAAAATAACATTTTGGAGGTTCCTTTATTCTGGACAGGTGTTATAATTTTGGAGATTCCTATATCCTGGACAGGTGTTATAATTTTGGAGATTCCTATATCCTGGACAGGTGTTATAATTTTGGAGATTCCTATATCCTGGACAGGTGTTATAATTTTGGAGATACCTATATCCTGGACAGGTGCTATAATTTTGGAGATTCCTATATCCTGGACAGGTGTTATAATTTTGGAGATTCCAATATCCTGGACAGGTGTTATAATTTTGGAGATACCAATATCTTGGACCGGTGTTATAATTTTGGAGATTCCTTTATCCTGGACAGGTGTTATAATTTTGGAGATACCTATATTCTGGACAGATGTTATAATTTTGGAGATGAGGACGGGCTAGTTATATATATTGTGTCTGTCTGTAGATGGGTGATGTATCCTTTATACACAACCATGTAGTGGGTTAGTTATATATATTGTGTCTGTCTGTAGATGGGTGATGTATCCTTTATACACTATCCTGTAGTGGGTTAGTTATATACATTGTGTCTGTTTGTAGATGGGTGATGTATCCTTTATACACTATCCTGTAGTGGGTTAGTTATATATATTGTGTCTGTCTGTAGATGGGTGATGTATCCTTTATACACTATCCTGTAGTGGGTTAGTTATATATATTGTGTCTGTCTGTAGATGGGTGATGTATCCTTTATACACTATCCTGTAGTGGGTTAGTTATATACATTGTGTCTGTTTGTAGATGGGTGATGTATCCTTTATACACTATCCTGTAGTGGGTTAGTTATATATATTGTGTCTGTCTGTAGATGGGTGATGTATCCTTTATACACTATCCTGTAGTGGGTTAGTTATATATATTGTGTCTGTAGATGGGTGATGTATCCTTTATACACTATCCTGTAGTGGGTTAGTTATATATATTGTGTCTGTCTGTAGATGGGTGATGTATCCTTTATACACTATCCTGTAGTGGGTTAGTTATATATATTGTGTCTGTCTGTAGATGGGTGATGTATCCTTTATACACTATCCTGTAGTGGGTTAGTTATATATATTGTGTCTGTCTGTAGATGGGTGATGTATCCTTTATACACTATCCAGTAGTGGGTTAGTCTGTAGATGGGTGATGTATCCTTTGTTATATATATTGTGTCTGTCTGTAGATGGGTGATGTATCCTTTATACACTATCCTGTAGTGGGTTAGTTATATATATTGTGTCTGTTTGTAGATGGGTGATGTATCCTTTATACACTATCCTGCAGCCAGTCCACACAGTATGCCTAATGAGCTGGTCAGTGTATCAGGGGCTGGAGACTGGTCAGTAAAAAAAACTTTTGTGTTATTTCTGTGTCGAGATAATGACTCAAATTGTATCAATACTTTCAATTTTACTTGAGATGAATCCTCATTATTTTGTTCACTCACTTGATGAATTTAAACATTTAAAACTGTCTTTGATTAAATTCCAAACCAGAAGTATTACTTTTTCACCCCAAGGCTGTAATCCTATGGTTATAAGTCATGTGTGTTTTTTGTCTTGCTCACAACATTTCACCATTGACAATATGACATATCTTGTAAACAACATACTTATTACTGTTTTATCTGTTTATAGTTTGAATGCTGGTATAATCTCGGGGATCATTCAAGGTCATGACCTTGACCTTTGTGTGAAGACTGGACTTCTTGCTGCACAGTTATCCCTACAGTCTTTTGATGCCGTCCCAGCAACTGTTACTACAGATAACCTTGTTTTATCAAAGGTGATGGCCTGGGCACCATGGCAACCACACAGGATAAAGGAGGTTGTATATGGCTTGGGCACCATGGCAACAAAGTAAGATGTATGAAGCTCTGTATGGTTTTGGCAACATGGCAATCGAACAGGATATGAAATGTTGTATATGGTCTTGGCACCAGGGTACACTCGTGCAGGAGGTTATATATGGTTTGAACATCATGACAACCACACAAGTTGTAGGAGGTTATATATGGCCTGGGTACCATGGCAACCACATAGGATACAGGAAGTTTTATATGGCCTGGGTACCATGGTAACCACATAGGATACAGGAAGTTTTATATGGCCTTGGCAACATGGCAACCCCATAGGGTGTAGGTAGTACAACAGGTTGCAAATGTAGCTGTGGTTCCAATGTCATACTTCTGAGAGTTTACATGCCAAATCATAATTTTTAAAAGGAGATAAAATAAAACAGTAGGGGTGTAATTTTACGATTCCTGTAGGTAAACTATACCTGTGGAGATCATTTTCATTTTCAGTTACCATTTTATCTTGTCTACCAATTTAAGCTTATCACAAAATATTATGAGTGGGCAAATTCTCGTGTTCTAACAATCTTTGCTTAATTGACATAATTTTCCCCTTTGCATCATTTTACAGTACCTACAAGGAAACTGACACTAAAATTTTACTGTCCACTTTATATACAGAAATATAGAGCCGCAGAAATTTTTATACCCCCCGTAACGAAGTTAGGGGGGGTATACTGGAATCAGGTTGTCCGTCTGTCCGTCCGTCTGTCTGTCTGTAGACACATTTGTCCGGCTAACTCCTCCTAAACCTGTGAACCAATTTTGATGAAACTTAAGAGGAATATTAAGGATCATGTGTAGATATGCATGCCCCTTTCTTTTGTTGAAAATTGTGCTTGCCATGGTAACTGGTCACTATAAACAAGTTTTCTAATAAATGTCCATAACTCCTCAGTTATTTGACCGGTTGTATTCAAACTTAGTAAAAAGATGTAATTCAGTAAGGCCAATAATTGGACATATTAGACGTTTCCCAAACTGTTGCCGCGGAAACACAATCCTGGCCTCTGATTGGTCAAAATTTAGACATTGTCCAATTTTGACCAAATTTGGTATATAGGGTTATTAGGAGATGCCAAACATTATAAAATAGGTTTTGTTGCCATGACAAACATGAGTGTTTAGTGTAGATCAAGAACATAACGGCAGACATTTTTTTGTCTCTGTGGCCCTTCAGTGGAAAATATTACTTCAATAAAGATGTAAGTATTGCAAGACTCTCTTGATCATGAACAACATGTATTCCACCCCTTCTGATTTCCAGAAATGCAGGCACATGCAGAATATGTCAATTACTCTCAGAATAACACTTTAACTGATCCATTGACTCGTTGCAGTGTGCAGTATTGGTCAGCCATCTAGGCCACAGTTCTAGTTTTGTTAGATCACATTATATTCTAGCCTGTAAAGGTTATCTCTGATAATATACATTTAGATGCATACAAGTATTGAAGTATCACAACTCATTTAGATTAGGCTGCATTTCTTCATCAAATAACAATCAGTTTAGCGTAAACAATCAAGATTTCACCAGTTTTTTGTTCGTTGAAATTTACAATAGTTGAAATATTTTGAGAATTGAAAAAAAAAGGGTAATGACTATTTGCTCAGTTGCCTTAAAGATTGTTTATTTTAGAATTTGTTTTTCCTGCAATGTTTTGGTTGGTGGTACATAAGCAGAATGCCTTTGACCTTTTCCAATGTACTATGCATATTTTTCTTTCAAATTGATGTGTCAAAGACTCCTACAAATGTGTATCAAAACCAAAATTTTGTTACAACTCATTTACCTGAAGAACATTATTACCTTATTGTAAATTGGGACCAGACATGTTGTGATAGAGGGATCCTTTGATCAATCAAACCTTCATGAAAGGACTTTTAGGAAACAGAGAACGGTGACCTTTACATGTTGGATTATATATTAAATGGTGCTTCATTGGATTTCAAAGTTGTTTGTTATATAAAGATGGTCTTTAGAAGTGACCTTTATAGTCAGGTATATGTTATATAGAGGTGGGCATTGTTACATACAGATGATCTTTATAGTCAGGTTTTTTTACATACAGATGGTCTATATAGTCAGGTTTTGTTACGTTCATGTGGTCTTTATAGGCAGGTACTTTTTATTTAGAGGAAATCTTTATAGTCAGGTTTTTGTTACATGCATATTTCTTTATAGCCAGGTTTTTGGTACATACAAATGGTCTTTATAGTCAGTTTTTTTTTATTTTGAGGAAATCTTTATAGTCAGGTTTTTGGTACATACCAATTGTCTTTATATTCAGGTTTTTGGTACATACAGATGGTCTTTATAGTCAGGTTTTTGTTATGTACAGATGGTCTTTATAGACAGGTATTTTTTATTTAGAGGAAATCTTTATAGTCAGATTTTTGTAACATGCATATTTTCTCTATAGACAGGTTTTTTTTTCAAACAGATGGTCTTTATAGTCAGGTTTTTGTTATGTACAGATGGTCTTTATAGACAGGTATTTTTTATTTAGAGGAAATCTTTATAGTCAGTATTTTGTTACATGCATATTTTCTTTATAGCCAGGTTTTTGGTACATACAAATGGTCTTTATAGTCAGGTTTTTGTAACAAACAGATGGTCTTTATCAACAAATAGTTCTTTTATAGCGAGGCAGCCTTTCTAGTCAGGTTTTTGGTACATACAAATGGTCTTTATAATCAGGTTTTTGTTGCATACAGATGGTCTCTATAGTCAGGTTTTTGTTACATACAGATGGTCTTTATAGACAGGTACTTTTTATTTAGAGGAAATCTTTATAGTCAGGTTTTGTTACGTTCATGTGCTCTTTATAGACATATACTTTTGATTTAGAGGAAATCTTTATAGTCAGGTTTTTGGTACAAACAAATGGTCTTTATAGTCAGGTTTTTGTTACCTGCATATTTTCTTTATAGCCAGGTTTTTGGTACATACAAATGGTTTTTATAATCAGGTTTTTGTAACAAACAGATGGTCTTTATAGACAGGAATTATTTCATTTAGAGGAAATCTTTATAGTCAGGTTTTTGTTGCATACAGATGGTCTCTATAGTCAGGTTTTTGGTACATACAAATGGTCTTTATAGTCAGGTTTTTGTAACAAACAGATGGTCTTTATAGTCAGGTTTGTGTTATTTACAAATGGTCTTTATAGTTAGGTTTTTGTTATGTACAAATGGTATTTCTAGTCAGGTTTTTGTTGCATACAGATGGTCTCTATAGTCAGGTTTTGTTACATACAGATGGTCTTTATGGACAGGTATTTTTTATTTAGAGGAAATCTTTAAAGTCAAGTTTTACTTACGTACATATGGTCTTTATAGACAGGTATTTTTTATTTACAGGAAATCTTTATAGTCAGGTTTTTGGTTCATACAGATGGTCTTTATAGTCAGGTTTTTGTTATTTACAAATGGTCTTTATAGTCAGGTTTTTGTTATGTACAAATGGTCTTTATAGACAGGTATTTTTTATTTAGAGGAAATCTTTATAGTCAGGTTTTTGTTACATGCATATTTTCTTTATAGTCAGGTTTTTGTACATATAGATGGTCTTTGTATTCAGGTTTTTGGTACATACAAATGGTCTTTATAGTAAGGTTTTTGTTACATAGAGATGGTTTTTATAGTCAGGATTTTGTAACATACAGATGGTCTTTATAGACAAGTATTTTTTTTTAGAGGAAATCTTTATAGTGAGGTTTTGTTGCGTACAGATGGTCTTGATAGTCAGATTTTTGTTACATACAGATGGTCTTTATAGACAGGTATTTTTTTTTAGAGAAAATCATTATAGTGAGGTTTTTGTTGCATACAGATCTTCTTTATAGTCAGGTTTTTCGTACATACAAATGGTCTTTGTAGTCAGGTTTTTTCGTAGATACAAATGGTCTTTATAGTAAGGTTTTTGTTATATACAGTGTACATGTCTCTAGATCACTAAGTGTACATGTCTTTTGATCACAGTAGTAGAAATGTGAAGGTGCTAGTGAACTTAACAAACGTATTACATGTAATATACTTTGAGCATGATCAACCATGATGCCAAAACGAGAATTTGTTTGTATTTGTCTATAAGTAAAGGTGCTATATATCGATTGTATTTTATAAACCGTTTTTTTGTATTACAGTAAAGATGGAAATAAGGAATTTGTGTTCTTAGTTATTTTTTCTAAGATGGTGTGAAACAATGTTTATCGAGAATATGTAATTATCACCCTTGGGGACATACCTTTAACCTCCATTGTAAAATCATCATATCTTTAACTGCCACTATTGTAATATCATCGTGCCTTTAACCTTCATTATTGTAATGATATAATACCTTAAACCTCCATTATTGTAACATCGTACCTTTAACCTCCATTATTGTAACATCATCGTACCTTTAACCTCCATTATTTTAACATCATCGTACCTTTAACCTCCATTATTGTAACATCATCGTACCTTTAAATTCTAATATTGTAACATCATCTTACCTTTAACCTCCAATATTGTAATATCATCGTACTATTAGCCTTCAATATTGTAACATCATCGTACCTTTAATCTCTACTATTGTAATATCATAATATCATCGCACCTTTTATCTCCATTATGGTAACATCGTACTTTTAACCTCCATTATTGTAACATCATTGTACCTTTAACATCAACTATTGTTATATTATCGTACACTTAACCTCCAGTATTGTAACATCATCGTACATTTAACCGTCATTATTGTAATATCATCGTACCTTTAACCTATTATTGTAACATCATCGAACCTTTAACCGTCATTATTGTAACATCGTACCTTTAACCTCCAATATTGTAACATCATCGCACCTTTAACCGTCATTATTGTAATATCGTTCACTAAACCTCCATTATTATAATATCAACGTACCTTAAATCTCCATTATTGCAATATCATCGTATATTTAACCTCCAGTATTGTAATAGCATCGTTCACTTAACCTCCATTCTTGTAATATCATCGTACCTTTAACCTCCATTATTGTAACATCATCGTACCTTTAACCTCCATTATTGTAATATCATCGTACCTTTAACCTCCATTATTGTAACATCATCGTACCTTTAACCTCCAATATTGAAACATCATCGTACCTTTAACCTCCATTATTGAAACATCATCGTACCTTTAACCTCCAGTATTGTAACATCATCGTACTTTTTACCTCCAATATTGAAACATCATCGTACCTTTAACCTCCATTACTGTAACATCATCGTACTTTTAACCTTCATTATTGTAATATCATCGTACCTTTAACATCATTTTTGTAAAATGATCGTAGTAAACTAAAGGTAATGTGACAGGGAAAGTTATGCGCGATATGGAGGAGGTTAAGCGAATGAAAGTATAAGATGAGTTGATTGAGGAAGCAAAGGACTACGATATTGGAGTAGAATATATGTTCTTTTAACACAAAGTACGATAAAGGTGGTAATACTCGAGGATATAGTAAGCCAATATTGAGGATGATTGAGGAATCTAAAGGCACAATGATAGAGAAAATTGTAGTCTCGACGAAAGAGGGAGCTAACAGCATGATGTTAGAGGATGCTGAAGGCATGTTAATAAAAGAAACGAAAGGCTCGACGATAGAAGAGATTAAACGCTCCAGAGTATAAGAGACTAAAAATGTTTTGATTCAGGAAGCCGAAGGCACTTCGATATGCGAGGTTAATTGTTGGAGGAGATAGTGAATTAAAAGTACGATTATAGCTGAAACTGAAGGCGCTACAGTCGATGAAGTTAAAGGCATGATAATGGAGGCACTTGGAGAGAAGCTAAATGCATGAAGACAGGATCCTTAAGGTACAATGATAGAGGAAACTTAAGACATGATAATAGAGGAAACTAAAGACATAATGATAGAGGCATGATTGAGGAAATTGAAGGCACAGTGAAGGAAGAAACTAAATGCTCAGTGACAGAAGAAACTAAAGGTACGATGATAGAGGAAATTAAATAACGATGATAATGGAAATTAAATGCTCAATGATAGAGGAAGATGAAGGCACAGCGACAAAGGAAAATAAATGCTCAATTAACGAAAAAACTAAAGGTGCGATGATAGAGATGATGAATACGAGAGACTAAAGTAGATAAGACTGAATTATCGAAGATATCGTAGGCTAATGGAATGATAACAGTTTAAACTAAAGTCACGACATTAGAGGAAAATAAAGCACGCTGATAAAGGAGTTTTAAAACTCGAGGATGTAAGAGACAACATGAGTAATTGAGGATGTTAAAGGTGCAATGACAGAGACAACTAAAGTCACGACAGTAGAGGAAGCTACAGACACGATGATAGGGAGGTTAAATGTATTTAGATTAGTACGATCGCCTTGGTAGACTAAACACCTCTCGTAGATATGTTATGCTTTCTTGGCCACGATCACTATAATTTATCGACTGTTGTTATCTGACTATCTATCGGCACGGTGTCACACGGTCTCACGTCCGTGTTTTGATCATTTCAGCCTCAAAGCAATTGTGACATTAATTGCTCCAATAGCTATGCTGTATATTCCGTCTTGACTTTAGACCTATTTTTTACGAAATAATCTTCAGTACAGTTCATAGCATTTCAACATCACCACCACGCATATATCTATGTTAGGGAAGTCTTTATACCAACACATCGATGCAGGCTTAGTTTGAATTGGTAATGATACATGTAGTATACAGAGTTGAAAAATCATGATATTAAAAATATTCTTCAACAGAGGATTGCGACATACTTGGGTCTAATACTCTATGAATTATCAAAACATCTGAATACCATTTATTCCTGTTCTCAAGTAAACGATACAATAACCCTATTCGACTGTATTAAAATGATGTTAATACGACTATGCGAACAAGCAATATGGATTCTTCTTACGCTTTGGAATCAAATATAAACGAAGAAGGTCTGCATCTTACGCTTGCAATCTCATTCTGAACTATTGTAATGTTTAAGCACGACTATTATTTCGTCTTAGAGTTATTAAGTAAACTAGTTCCTTTTACTATGTGGAAAATGTAATGAATAAAAATGTCTGCAGACAGTGGTTGGGTTTTAAGATGCTTTATCTTCATACACAATCGCGTCAAGTTGAGAGGTCTTCACACCAGGATCATAAATTCATTTTAGATTCCCGTCTACTAATTCGTCGAAGACCGATAGAACGCAATGGTTTATTCTATTATTTAGCTGAGTCCAAAGTGGCATCATATTGGTTAATCTATTGGCACAGCTTACAAAGGAATCCAGAAATTCATATTCCAATAAATGGAAGAAGTTTCATGGTAAAATGTACTTAAGGCTCTTTATGAAATGCTTTTGTAGTTTATAGACGTCTGGATTGTGTGTAGATATCGAGTAAATGCATTTATTCTGAAAACGGTGCTGCAATTTTGGGAATACACCTGCCTCATTTATTTTTAGGTCATCTTTACATTCCAATTACTTCTGTTCAGCAACCAAAAGGCCCAGGGTGCTGATATTGGTTCTGTAGCCCGTTAGGACAAAGGGCCACAAAGTTTGTTAATAATATTGGCCTTTCAAGGTCACGGGTGTCAAATAAAAAAAAAACCCATTTATTCTCAATAACAAAAAATGCTTAGGGTCCTGATATTAGACCTGTAGCATGTCTAGATGAAGGGCTACCAAGTTTATTCATATGTTATGACATATTTTCAAGGTAACACGGGACAAATATATAAAAGTATTCAAACGAATTGTTTTCAATAACAATAAGGCCCAGCATGCTGAAATTTGGCCTGTGGCATGCTGAGATCACTTATTACCAATTTTGTTCATGTGCTTGACATTTTTTGTTCTTTTAAATCACTGGGGCCAATGTGTTAAAATCTTCCAGCGACTTCTTCTCAATAACAGAAAGGTCCAGGCTGTTAATATAAGTCGATGAAGGGATACCGATTTGTTCAAACCACTTACCTTGATATTCAAGATCTTTTCGGTTAAGTGAGTTAAGATCTTAAAATTTATTTTTTCAACAAGCAATAGGTTCGGAGTAATGGCATAAGTGAAGTAGCATGTATAAAGAACACAGTTTCAAGTTTGCAGAAAAATGTTTTATGAACCAACAATGTTTTTTTGTAAGCTGTAGAGTAGCGAGCTATTTTAGACCTATTTGGTCTCTTTCGTATATAGGTCTTTATAATCAGATGACCGATAAATCCCGTGACCCTGTTGTTGCTCTCTTCGGCAGTGAAATAAAAGCTGTATTTTAGCACATGCGTTATTTCGACAGCATCACTCTCTGTATAAATATCGTCACTGTCTCGACTAGGCCTACCGCTGAACCCCGCCCCATTTCCGACAATATCTCAGTAGCAAATGATTTTATACTTGAGCATTGGAAAATCAGCCCCAAAATGTCGCTCAATCGTCTGCATTCACATTTTCACGCGACGAAGCACTACTCTTATCCGCAATAAAATCTAGTTCCAAATTATTCTTTTAAAAAAGATAAATTTGTGTAATTTTGTAACGTGTTTCCAAACAAGATTACTACAAAAATAAGTATTTTGCTTAAAAAATACCGATTTTGTCTCTTTTTGCATATTAATGAGCCAATCAGACAACCTACGATGCATTCTTACGCGAAAGTGTCAATGGGGCGAAACAATGTTGTACACAATATATATATTTGTATGTTAAACGGTTATGGTAGAAAGAAGTTCTACAACTACTGGCAGTTGATTATCATCGTTATCAAACTCGGCAAAGCCTCGTGTCTTTTCTAAATTTGAAAATTAATTAACTCGAATTAGATAACTATGATAATCAACTGCTACTTGTTGAAGAACATCTATTTAAAAGAAAGGGGATATTGATGATCTAGTGTGGGAGAACGGTGACGCTGCCTATACAAACAAGGGAAAAAATCATGGACAATATTTACAATTTATTTACACTAATATACACCAACATACATTTTCCTATACCCCGTCTCTTGGCCACACACATATCTACACTCCTCCTGATAAAGTCTATCACCCGAATGAATATTTACAATGTGTAGTTAAAGAAAATACTATCACTAGAGTTCATTCACCATGGCTGTCGAGTAAGAACACAGATAGAAAAGTTCATCTATCGTGTAGTCGCTGTCGTCGTCGTGGCTACCTATGTCCTTCAACCCGGGCGTGTAGTAAGAGCTCAACACTTCAACGTGACGTAATGACGTTTATGACGTCATAGTATCACGATATATAACCCTGTCCTGCTCAGGATCGTCACCAATGTCGTCACTTAGAATTATCGTAACTGCTTCATCAGATGATGGAAAGTCAACACAGGATACTGAGGCCGCAGCGCTCAGGCCCCCAGGTCTCCAACTCCTACATGCGTTGCGTGCATTATGGTAGGCAGTCCGGCGAGAGCCTCAATGTACCGTGGAACCAATATAGTCTTTCATGACGTATGCTGGTTGTCTTATCCGCAACATGGTAAGGCCGTTCCAACGGAGGTCATACCCACAATGCATAAACCAGACATACCGTTTCTGGGTAGTTTCTGTTTCTCGGGCCGAAAATATGACACGTCTAACCAATTCAATAATCTGTGACTGTGTGTCAAATACCTACACGGCGGTGCCTTATTTCCGGGTCGGGAAATAAAATATCCGGAAATTAAAATACGTACCTATGAAATATGAATCGTGACAGATGATACAAATAATTACAATGGCATCAACCTTTAATGAAAGACTCTCAATTCGGTTTTAAACCTGGTCACTCAACTACTGATGGAATTTTCCTGCTCCATCTTTTTTATATATATTGTAATAATAAAAAAATGTAAGCGATTGTATTGCTCCTAGACTACAAAAAGGCGCTTTATACTATTGATAGAACTAACATATGGTGTAAACTAATAAAACAAGGTGTGAGCGGTAACATAGTAAAAGTATTCAGGCATTGTAAAACTGTGTTTTGAATAAATTTCTGTGAAGAAAAACCCTATTCTTATAAAAGAAAAGGTAGGAAATTTTTATAATATACCGGTATATCATGATCAGAGATCTGGATATTGATGGCCTATCTACCAATTCTTTTGTAATATTTCATCCTGTCTCTCTGCTCCAATGCTTGTTGTTCCGTCATTCTGGCGTGCATTCCATATTGTTCATGTCCGAAGAAAAATGAATAACATACTTCCTGACATTTTCTGAGACAATCACCGTAGGTAATGACCATCAGTAAGTTTACTAAGCTATTATTCCTGATTATTTTTATTACTAATTGTTGCAGTTTTCATTAAGTGTTAGTAATGTGTGTGGTCACGACTGTAGATACAGAAACTGTAAAAAATATATAACCTTACAAATAAAAAAGTGTTCACCACTTTATGATTGACATCCCTATCACTATACTGAGCACTACGCTCCACATCAACACGAACAACATCAACATCAGTGTTAAATCACAAGTTCCCAAATGACAGTTACCAAATACATAAAGTGGAAAAGTATGTTTCCCTGGAAACTAGTACTTGGTAGCTAAAAATAATTGAAGGTTTCACTGCCACGTGATGCCAATTAGCTGCAACATGGCAATTTAGAGTTTAAAGTCAGGCCATCGTCACCCTGCTCAAGCGGGGGATTGGAGGCGGCATCGCATAGCTTTAAAATCCAACCACTCTAGCACCAGAGATCATTAAGAAAAATATCCATTAGTTATCAGGTTGAAATACAGTCCCCTTACGAATCACTACATATTCTAAGCACCCCGATTCTTTGGATGTCTTTTAAGAAAATGTTGCTTCCCACCACCCCTGATATATAGACCCCATCCACGAAAAGGGAATCATACTTCACTGTGGTTGATGCATGTTTTATGTCCCCCACCATTCCCCTCCCGCCCATACTCTATATACATGGCGAGGTATATCAAGGACCATATAATCCTAGAACCATACCAATATCATTACCACCGTGATGTATCAACATAAGTTTTGGGATGTTGTTAGACACTTTACACAATGCAATCAAGTTTATTAAGAGTGAAACCACTGTACCCCTGCCATCAAAGCTTCATGCCAGGCCGTTCCCCAAAGGTAAGTCCACGTCCCCCTGGTCTTCTTAGGGATGCCAAACAGGCCCGTCTAATCAAGAATGACCCTATACACCACACTGAAAGGCTTAAAAACTGGTCCTCAGTTAATGCCATATAAGGTGGATGGAATGGACTTCGCAAATATAAAAAAAAAATATGTTTAATAAACTTAAATATAGTAAAATGAATCCATTTCTCTTCTATTTGGCTTTTAATTTATTTTAGCAGTAACTAGTTAGTCGCTTCATAAGAGTTAGCCCTTGGAATTCTTATGTAAGTTTTAATAGCATTTGAACTCCACTGGCCCACTGCTTGAATATTCGAATCGGAACACCCTGAAACCTCTAATGCCGAGGCCCCTCCAACTCTTAAACTATTGGATTGTTATAAACTATGGGATTGTTATTGACTCGCCTCAACCCCCAAGAAATTTAATGCGTTTTGTTATACAGCGGACAATCAGTTACGAGCGAGAGGATTGCCCCCAAAGTGACACAAAAGTGGACCTGGTCGTACTGACCTACCTGTCAGAAAATTTCGGAGGCTTAAAACTGGATACAAGGGACCTTTACCCTTTTGAATAACCTAATTGTTCTTAGAAAAACGATCAAATAACGCCACGCTTTTTTTCATCAAATGCATTGCACAATCAGATAAGGTGAGCGACCTTTGTTGACAGTTATTTCCCCTACTTGAAATAACCCAAAGAAAGCAATGATGTAAGCAAGCTGGAAAAGGGTAACCTCATACCAATTTTAACAATATTGGAGAATTTGACCTACAGTTTACGAAATAGCATCAGTTATCTCATTAGATAATCCATTTATATGTTGTGCTCTAAAGTTTATATAATATATATTATAACCTTTTGATTTGATATGTTGTCAACCATCCGAACCTGCTTCTTGCGCAATGCTGGTCCCCATAAAAAGCAATGCTAGAATAACCGGCACAAATTCTATATCCCTTCGAACTTAAAGGTCTTCCCAATTTGTGGGCCAACCAAAATATGCTCTCTTCCCTGCAAAGAAAGACCCACACTCCAGAACATCGGAACCTACGTTATCAGTGTACAATTGTATTGTGTTACTATTTGACCAAGTTGACGCAGGGAAAATGTAGCTGACTATCAAGTTGCTCCATTATTCTCAAGCCACATATTCATATCCTCTCTCATGTTTAGATTAAGGGCGAGATATTTTGCCATTTTATCATAAAATCTACATCAAAATGCACGGCCTGGTTTTAAGGCTCAATCATAAAAACACAGACTACCCACTAATGAATCTAATTCCTTCAATGTAGTTTTTACACATTGAACATTTTCAATGAAACAACCCATTTGTAAACGTTTGTCAATGATTATTATTATTATGATTTAAAACCTAACATGTCAAACTCACCTGGATAATCAGGGAGCAATTTAAGGTAGACATTATGTCCATCTTAGATAGCAATACATATTTCCCAGGGAGCTAACCATTTCCATTAACACCATCAAATGATGAATATTTAACATTTGATAGTTCAGGTATGTAACTATTTACACTTTTTCCCGCTGGGTAAGAGAGATAAGTAGCTTGCCGTTATTTACCATCAGATTTTAGGACGACGCCCAATCGTGATACCCTAAGATTAGGGAATGGTTGCCTGGTAAAAGGACCAACCACCCTTCTTGCATCAATCTCCTTACTAATTTTCTCTATCAGCTCTGCATGGGTACTCGTCAACAGATTTAATATTTTTACATTTCGTTGGAAACTGGGGGCTGTGTACTGTAACCTAAAACCAACCTCAACACTCTCAATCAACTCCATGGTTATAGATGGGAAAGGGTATTTTGATAAACATAGATTCAGTCTGTCTACTTTAATAGGGGTTTTACCTACTTTGCCAAGTGTATTTACCTCGGTATCCTGGACAACTCATCCCATGTTGATCAAACCCTTGATCCCACATGCACTGAGTGCTAGGCTGGTAGCCAACAGTATTCCCATGTTGGATATCATTAACAAATCTATAAGTGGCAATATTATACTGCCCTGGTCTTGTAGTAGCACGACAAACTATCATGATGTGACTTCCCCCATATATTTTGCAGGAATGTGCGTAACGACAGGTTGACTTAAAGCATGGCCCCTTAAAATTAAAATCAAAACATTTGTCGTTTTTCGACTGACATACAAAGTAACCACAATTCCATATCAACACATGACTAAGAGTTATCAGTGTCCTTTGCTTTTTCAAACGAAACTGTTCGGCATAACCCCCTAACCTACTTTACATGCTGGGTCGACCCATATATAGAGGCAAATACTAGCAAAGCATCAGTCCAGGCCTCAATGGTTGTACTATTTTCCTTATCTTTAACCATAGTAATGCGTTTTCCCTTACTATTTATCATTATAGTTTGCTCCTGCTGTTCTGAAGGGTTTTGTACTAGTAAAACTCCTAAAGCTACACATTCCCTGGACACAATTTTTGACGATTTGACTGAGAAACGTTGTCATCCAAGGAAGAATTAATGCTAAGTAGTGGCTGTCGACCTTCTAGGCCTCTGGGATAATGGTACCTGGGATCACAATTGTCTCAACAGCCTCAGGTATAGTTTCTGCAGCTCCTCAGGCCCATGCCTCTCCAAGCTAGATTTGTGTTCCCTGATCTTGGATGTAGTCTTGTCCAGACATATATTCCTCATCTGCTACTCCCGGAATATCTGTGATTCCTCACAAAGCAGAGAAACACACCTTAACTTTGCACGCACATAACCTATGTAACACAAAAGTAATTCAAATAACACAAAAAACATTATATAGTGATAAATACACTTAATATCAAAGACATTATTTCTTTTTAACAATCTAACAATATATTATTAAATAACATATAGAGCAAGGTTTTTGTGATTTTTTATTATCCTTGTATATTGGTAGGGGTACAGCCTGTACAAACCTTAACGTTTATCCATTCTAAAGTGTAGATACACCCATTGACTAGTCCGACCTGTTATACTCTTACTTACTACACACATCAAATACACTGTGTATGTATGCTTACCGACTATATCGACCTGGTACTAGTACTTTCTTTTGGTACATTCTTAATACATTATACTTATCGACTAGCCCTACCTTGCACAAGTAGTGTTGTCACACTTACGCGTTTTGCTTCCCGAAGGAAAAGTTCTTCATTATTTTGTCAGCGAACCTGTTGTTTGATAAGAAGTCGCTCATTGCTTTTATGATAATAATATCCTCGGTAGGTTTCTAACAGTGTCTCAATTACAAACACAATATTTATATAACAAGGGAGATAAATAACTAATATTTATTTAACAAGGGAGATAAATAACCAATATAAATATAACAAGGGAGATAAATGACCAATATTTATATAACAAGGGAGATAAATAACCAATATTTATATAACAAGGTAGATAAATAACCAATATCGATATAACAAGGGAGATGAATAACCAATATTTATATAACAAGGGAGATAAATAACCAATATTTATATAACAAGGGAGATAAATAACCAATATTTATATAACAAAGGAAATAAATAACCAATATTTATATAACACGGGGGATAAATAACCAATATTTGTATAACAAGGTAGATAAATAACCAATATTTATATAACAAGGGAGATAAATAACCAATATAAATATAACAAGGGAGATAAATGACCAATATTTGTATAACAAGGTAGATAAATAAGCAATATTTATATAACAAGAGAGATAAATAACCAATATTTATATAACACGGGGGATAAATAACCAATATTTATATAACAAGGGGATAAATAACCAATATTTGTATAACAAGGAAGATAAATAACCAATATTTATATTAAAAGGGAGATCAATAACCAATATTTATATAACACGGGGGATAAATAACCAATATTTATACAAGGGAGATGAATAACTAATATTTTATATAACAAGGGAGATAATTATTAAATCTTCATTATGACTTTAAAATAAACATGCGTTTTATTGGAGAATGCAAATGGAATATTGCTGATCGTTCAAGACCACTATTATCAACAACAACGACGAAAACACATCGATAACAACAGCAACAAAGAGCAAAAACAGGACGCAAACGACAGTAACAAACAACAGCTACAAAACAGCGGTAAGGAACAACAACACCAACAAACTGCAAAAACAGGACAACAACAACAGCAACAAACACCAGAAACAGGACTACAGTAACAAACAGCAGAAACTGTTTGAGTATATGTTTGGCCAATGTACAATGTAACAATATATACATTGTATACTTACCAGTTAATGGTTCCCATTAGTCATTAGTACACATACTTCATTCTCCGTACACGTGTGTTTGCTGCACATGCCTTTAACAAGCTCCTGAGTAGAAATATGCAGAAAAATCGTCAGATTAGGTACATTGTAAAGGCTCTGTTTGTTCCTCTTGAGGCGATTTGGTTGTGAGGTACACCTTTGAGAATTGCCAAACTTTCAAACACGATATTACATCAAAAACAAGTAGATCGTAATTATGATTTCAGTGAAACATACAGACTACCAACTTAACTAAACGATGTACCGTCCATGAATGTACAAGTTCGTAGATAACGGGCAGACAAGAAAATGTGAGATGAATTTATCAACAAAATAGTAGAAATTTCTTTCCGTTTCACCTCTAATACTTCCACAATCACTGTCCGCGTATGAAAGCAGTAACTACATGACAATAAACAAGTGATGCACGTCCTGGAATGGTTGAACATATCACGAGTGCATTATGTATTGGTGTTGCAAGATTAAAATACTAAACATCAAAATTTTGAAATACAAAAAAATCGTTTGGTTGTTAAAAAGAGTTTGTTTGAATAGTCTTTTCTTTGGCTAGGTGGTTTTGGTGACATATTTTAGTTAGAAATTTATTTGAATGTTGTCGTATAAAGGGGCTTCTTTAATTTGATTCTATGATATTTGAGTTTCATACCAGAACGTCGACCAGCATGCTCTTTAAAGCCTGAATACTAAAAGAAAACATTTGTAATATTTTATTTCGGTCAAGTATGACATTTGTTCAAAATATTGTTTCGGTTCTTAAGCCAGGTGTAATACGATTAAGTCTGGTGTAATAGATTAATTCAGGTGTTATCATTCATACGATTAATTCAGGTGTGATCATTCATACGATTAAGTCAGGTGTAATCATTCATACGATTAAGTCAGGTGTGATCATTCATACGATTAAATCAGGTGTGATCATTCATACGATTAAATCAGGTGTGATCATTCATACGATTAAGTCAGGTGTGATCATTCATACGATTAAATCATGTGTGATCATTCATACGATTAAGTCAGGTGTGACCATTCATACGATTAAGTCAGGTGTGATCATTCATACGATTAAGTCAGGTGTGACCATTTATACGATTAAGTCAGGTGTGACCATTCATACGATCAGGTATGATCACTCATACAATAAGTCAGGTGTGACCATTCATACGATTAAATCAGGTGTGACCATTCATACGATAAAGTCTTCATTTTCATCATTTTTTATCATTGTTCAATTTCCTTCTTATATGCAAATCAACATTAACGTCATTACCTAACACTGTAAATTTTGTATTTCCCCTCTGACGTTTCCACTCAGGAAAATTGTTTATTTGTCATATTTCTTATATTCATTTATAGCTTCTGTTAATGTTTTTAATCCATCTAAACTTATTGAAGTATCGTCCACATAATATGACGATATGATAGGTTCTTTGTCGTTTTATATACTTCGGATGTTTTCGTTGTTTCCCATTTTTATTGAACGTCTTGATTTAAAACCTGTTTCATCAGTATTAATTAATTTATTAAAGAAATTGTGCGTTGAGAACATTATCAGAGATCTTGCATAAATTCCTTTTTCATATGCAACGTATGAAATGAGTAAAAGACATTTTACCGAGAAGCCTCTGACCAGGCCAAAAAGAAATGAAATCCCTAGATCTCATATGATATGGATATAAATGAAAGGTCCTTCATTCCGTCATATAACTTAGATATGTTGGCAAGTTTCGAAGAAACAGTGTTTTTATTAAATTAAAATACAAAAATAAAAAAAATACTTTGGTTTCAGCCTTTATTTAGCTAAGGCAGATATTTGGTTTTTAAGGAAATGCGCTGTCGAGACTTAAATTTTCGTTCTTAAAATGCAACTTGCCTTCACAATAAAAACGTCATTCATATAAATGATAATTATGACATTAGAATATGTCAAATTATATTGATGAAAATGAACCTTTAGAATAAGTTAATCAAGTTATTGCTATTTAGAAATTCTCTCGTTTTTGTAGGAGTACAGTTACATAAAAGGTAACTTCTAAGGAACAAACTTTGATGTAGACACTGGACAATAGCGCTTCAACATCTATAAACCACAATTCTGCGGAAACAAATGTAAATTTCTTAGAGAAGACATGTGATCGGAAATTGTTAGGTATTTTAATAGATTTGTATGTTTATCTTCATATTCAAAATCTGGCATACTATTCAGCAAATAACCCCTTAACGTAACAGTAGACAATAGGAAGTTTTTAGTTATTTACCCACGGAGGTTCGCTGTCCATTCTAGAGATCGTGAAGAAGCTTCCATCTGTGTCCACGGTTTCCGAGCGTTCCCTTCCCAACTCACAGTATAAGAATACTTTGTAGTAGGACAGAATTTTGCAGATCTTTCTTGCTAAGCAGGCTTTCACACACTGTCGAAAAGAGAAAGGCGTGTCCTTGTAAATATCGGCCGTCAGTCTTCTGGAAGTTTGTACATTTGGAAGATGGTTAAGCGACAAACATGACTGGCTAGTGGCAGTGGTACCTCCAGCGTACGGAAAGATAACTAAAAGTTGAAGCACGTTGACAAACCCCTTCCATAACAACATTTTCTACCTGTGATCTTTCTACATGCAACCAAGTTACAGACCTGAGAGGTTAAAGACCTTGACGAAAGAAAACACCAAGCACACGGTGATTATTATTCACAGAATTGTCTCCCCTCCAATAGGAGCTCTATAGCTAGAATTGCATGTAAGAGCTATGAAAACAACTGTTTTAGTAAGTGACGAGGTAGACACACCATGCGTTCATCGCGTCATTAAATAATAAACATGAGCGTCAGTGCAATAATTGGAGATTAAAAATAAGAAATTATTTATCTCACTCCATACCACAACGTCAGACACTTAAAGTGATGACTAGCCGAATCGATGTTTGGTGACCTCCTGATATTGGCCCTCTATAGAGACCTTGGAATCACTGTCAATTATTAATCCTGTTAAACCAGATGGAACGTCTCCTGGCCAATGACAACGGCAGAGGGAGGTTTGCCGTAATAATTCATCAATTATTGACAAATACTACAGGTAAAATTTGTAGGTCCTATCCAGTTGTGTCTCTTGTACAATCTTTGAGATTTACACTGCTGCTAGATTTTTAGTCCCCTTCAGTTACCTCAACAATATACACATCTACTTCATCCTCTTTTGAAAGAACAAGATATCTGTTGTTTCTTACATCGTCAAACATTAGGCCTGAAGTATCACTGACGAGACAGGGCGAAACGGCTGCAGGATTAACATCACTGACGAGACCGGACGGAACGGCTGTAGGATGTAACATCACTGACGAGACCGGACAAAACGGCTGTGAGATACCATATCAAAGCATGTACTTGGCATATATCAGAGTTATCAACACAGAAGTGGAACATAAAATCATTACATTACCCATGCCTTCTTATGCCATATGCGTCCTCGCATATCATTCGATTGAAATAAAAGTACAAGTCAACAACTAATCAACAACTACTGGTTTTCGATTCATTCATTACCTAACTTAATGAGTGAATTATGACGATACAATTGTTCACATGAGAACAACAATGAAACAAAAGAAAACAAATAAGAAGAAGGAAAAAGAAACAAAACAAAAACAATCGATGAGTGTCGTGCCTTCTACACCAGTCACACTTCAGGTTATTGCAAACCCAGATGGAACTTCAGGTTAACGCTTCGAAAGATTTTGTCCCTTATAATTTCTTTGATTTTCTTGCCTCCTTCTAGGAAAGTAATTATGAGCTTGATTGATCGCCTATACACAAATGGATCGTGCTTCCTGATAGCCTTTTTGTTTCTTGTTGCAAACGAACACAGGGTACACTTCAACTCTTCAACAGCCTAGGGGCAGTCTTATTAGCAAGGAAACTAATATTGCACATATTTTTTCAACCAGACAGGCTTATGGGCAGTTCATTTTGAGTTTCGAAACCTCGTGTCATGTTCCTCACAACATAACTCGTCAACATCGTCAGGTAAGTATACAGTGCGAGCATCATTAACGTCAGGATTTCGATCGTTTTCGTACCCGAGACATTGCTGATGAATGCCGCGCATGCGTTCTATATGCATCACTTGATGTTTCCCATTTGGTCCACATAGAACCTTGTACTTAACATCACTACATTTCTCCACAACCTCAAACGGACCTCTCCAGTAACTTGTGAATTTTGGAGTTATCCTAGACTGTCTTAGAGGGAAGTAGAAGTAAACTTGTTCACCTGTACTGAAGTTAAGCCATTACAGTCATGGTATCGTTTCTCCCTATGCATGGAACTACTTGTGTTTTGTTGAACAAGTTTGTGTGCTCTTTCCAGTCTGTCTTGGATTTCCCAAACCCATTTGGTCACAGGCAATGATTTTATAGCAGAAGGCATTTTAGTGTGCTAACCTCCCATCTGAGCATGAGTCTGTTTTGCGTGAAACCAGTCGTTTCGTGCTCTGCTGTCCGATAAGCCATCATCACATATGGGAGCTGCAAATCCCAGTCATTGTGATCTTCGTTGACAAACATACTCAACATCGTCACAAGGGTCCGGTTGAAGCGTTCAATCATTCCGTCGGACTGTTGGTGATTTGGTGATGTCTGTGTTTTATTGATAAAGAATAAACGATACATTCCTGAAAGACTTTACTCTCATATTGTCGACCCTGTTTTGAATGGATGAACTCAGGAACACCAAATCGAGCTTTGACTTTCTCCACTATCAACCTGGCAACTGCTGTGGCCTCCATATTAGTTATAGGGAATGCCTCTGACCAATTGCTACGGTAGTCCAAAACTATTAAAATATATCGATTTCCCCGGTCAGTGAGTGGCAGCTCGCCGAGTATATCAGTAGTCAAACGTTGCATTGGCTTACCGACCTGGACCATCTGCATTGGTAGTCTGTTAGTTCTAGGTGGACCCTTCCTGCAGCTACATTTGTGGCATCCAGTGACATAATGGATGAGCCAAGATTGGTGCGTTTGTAAGTTCTAATTTGAACCTAACAAATGACTCCTGGCACTCATCTGTCCAAAGAAACTGTCGACCGTTTTCGGTGAGCTTATAGAGCGGCTTTGCTATAGCGGCAAATAATTCTATGAATCTACGGTAGTATCCACATAACCCAAGGAACGAGCGAACCTCGGATACATTTGTCGGTGCAGTCTACTATTTGATGTCTTCAGTCTTCTTTGGATCTGTTGCACAGCCTTCCTCTGATACTATGTGCCCAAGTAATTCCACCTGTTTTCTGAAGAGTGAGCATTTCTTCGCCTTTAGTTTTAGCCAGGCCGAGAGCAACAGATCAAACACCTCCTTGAGATTTTTTACCATGTCTTCAAATGTTTTGCCTACCACTATTACATCATCAAGATATATTAAGCATATACGCCAGTGGAGTCCGGCCAAAACCTTTCCGAATGGCATTAGTTTGAACTCGAAAAAACCCCGTCTGGTGGTGAGAGCAGTTTCTCTCCTTTTCGTCTAAAGGAACCTGCCAGTACCCAGAACATAGGTCCAATATGGTGAACCATTTTGATCCGGACAAATGGTCTAATGAGTCATCAATCCTCGGCAATGGATACGCGTCTTTGACAGTAAAGGCATTCAACTTTCTATAGTTCACACAGAATCGCGTCGACCCATCTTTTTTCTGACCAAAACCACACCACTCGACCAAGGAAGGTTGCATAATATCTCGGCGTAACATATCGTCTAAATGCTTGTCAACCTCAGAGGCCATATGTGCAGGCACTCTTAAGGGCTGTTTGACGGGCTTTACATTTCCCGTATCGAACCTATGTTTGATGATATCTGTTTTTCCCAGGTCCATGTCTGACTCGGCAAATAAGTCAGGCGATGGCATGACGAACAGCATCGTTGAGATCATGGGGTCATGCTTGTTTGATTAGAATCCGCAAATCCGAATCAACAAGTGCATCCAAGAACTGGTCCTTCGCCAACTGCTGTCTGACATCTGATTGAACCGTCGAATATGATAAATTGGTCAGTCGACGAACGTCGTGTGCTAGTTCAGGTATTGTCTCAGAAACAAACTAAAAGATAGAAGACAAATGTTAAAAATCTTAAATGGGTGTGTTAACACAAAAGATTAAAATGCTACGTCATAGTCTATTATATAGACCAACATCTTTCAGGTAATGTAGAATTTTACAAATCTCAACAGTTTCAAAAAAGGATTTTAGACATGTAATGTTACGATAAAAACACTCTCTAGTAGACAGAAGGTCAATACAGTCCAATAAAAATGTTTAACGGTGAATGTCTCATCACATCCTATGCACAAAGGATTATCTTTGCCTTTCAACATATATGAATGTGTAAGTTATGTATGACCCATCCGAAGACGGGCAAAGACCATTCACCGACAACAGGTTTAACGGAGTGCAATATCTTTCTGGTATAGGTATTCCAATCCTCCTGCCACTGAGCTTTTAAAATTTGTTTAATAAATGGTTTTAAATCGGTAAAATGAAGTTTAAAAACAACAGGTGGTAGCGATAAAGCTTCGGTGGCGCAAACCTGTCCTCTAACGCCTTAACGAGAAGATCATAATTCCGACCCACACTACCCATCAAATTTCCTAGCACACCTTGTGCTTGACCTCGGAGAGCAACAGCTAAAAGCTTCCGCGGTCCAGTTGTTAAGTACAGCACAAGAGTCAAAGTGAGACCTATAGTCCAGCTATGATCTAGAACCGTCATACTTAGTATACTTTGGTAGTAACAAAAGCACCATTGGTTATGTTATCCTCTGGCCGATTCGCTGCCACTTCTGAGCCTAGCCTTTGTGGACCGTTGTCAAAAGATCGGGGTAAATATTACTCATTAATGTCGTCAGATTTGTTTAAGCGTGCTCGAGCTAGTGGTGTAGGTGGTGCCACGCGTAACGTGTGTTTAGGCCGTGCACCTTGTTGCTTAAAACCTACCGATATTGTCAAATTGTCAGAAGTTTCTAAACCAGAATCTCAATGGCGTTTATCAGACACATGTGGAGTTGAGTGAACCCTCAAGGTCTGTTCTTACTGGTTAAACTTGAACGTAATCTCATCAATTTCCTCTTTCATGGACGATGCAGAAACATCCACCTTCAAACAGGGTGTGAGGATTTTCTTTTTGGAATGACTATTCTCTGGGAGTCATAGCAGGAAGGGAAGGGAATGAATACAAGTACTATACAAGCGGAAAAAAAGAAACGCAAGTTCAGTTTTGGTAATGTAACTTTTTTATCCGTTGACCAAATGTTGTGAAATGTGACACATGAATACCTTAGTGTACTGTCTAAATAATCGTCAGTTTAAATTCGGTCAACCGTGACCACGGGCGAAGCTGCACGATCTAAACAGATTTTCCAACAAAGCGTGCGTCTGTAGCACTACCACGTACTATCAACTTGAAAACCATACCAAATCCAAGTTTTGAACAGCACACATCCAGTGCACAACATTTCATTCCAACGCGATTAAAAAGCAGCATGCCGCGAATGTCCGAAGTTGATAGGAGTAGGGCTATTGCCCGAATTCTACAGGGCCAATAGCAACGTCTCGTCGCCAAGCAATTTGGAGTCCATGAGTCAACTTCGAAGTAAGTTGTCGCCCCTGAGGCATGATGGCTGGTTTTACTTCAGAAGAAAATGTGAAAATGAGTGTTCTTGAGGGAACTGGATGGAAATGTGTAAGTGTTAAGCTGCCTAGCATGGTTTTATAATTCCGACTCACTGTCTGGAAGTGTTCATATCACCCCAAATGTTGCCTATATACCGACTTCAAACTGCGTATACTACATTGTGCGTGCGGAGTTCATGATAATCCTGAACTGTGTATGAACTTGGTGACTATTGCACATATTCTACTATCCAGTAACTCAGATTATTCGAACTGTACTATCATGTGTGCATGCTTCGAACTTTTTATTTCCACATTCCATACCATGTTTTAATAATATGCTCGACGACATTCAGAGCATTGTAGAGCGCCAAGTTGCCCCATTGTTTGAACGGGTCAGTAAACTTGAAGCTGAGAACGATGCTCTGCGGTTACAAATATATGACCTTGAGCAATATGGGAGGCGGCCTCTTGTGCGCTTCTCAGATCTTCCGGAAAACCACGGAGAGAATACCAACGACCTCTTGCTAAAAGCAGCCAGTGAATCATCCGTGGATCTCCAACCTGAAGATATTGAAAGATCCCACCGCGTAGGCTGCTCATCAACCGGAAAACCACGCCAGATCATTGCCAGGCTCAAGTCGGTAGAAGTTTCGGCTGCTCAAGAGTAGCTCACGATTCCGGAATAGTGCTACATATAAAAATATTTCCGTTAATGAGGACTTGACGCAGTACCGAAGCTTTCCTTCCTTGCAAGAAAGTTAGTCAAAGAACGAAGACTCTCAAAAACATGGACGACGAATGGCAAAATCTCTGTTCGTGACAATGAGAGGATTTTCAATATACTGCGAGAAAGTGACTTGGTCCAATTTGGTCACTCAGTTTCCACATAAGTGTGTCACATATATATATGTGTATGACCTATATGAATTTGTATATGCACACGCGGTTCTGCTTTATCCTATCATGTACACATTGTGCATTACTGATTTCACATAATTTCATTTTTCTGGTATACGATTATTGTTACACACACACACACAATATATCAGTATATACGCTTCTGTTCTATCATGTACATAACAAAAGAATTCTATAAATATATTATACTGTTCGCTCAAGCCTCAACTCGATGGTCCTGGTCGGACGGTGTGACATACGGACTCTATGTTGTCCGTCCGGGTCCGGTTCGTCGCAAGTGTTTTCAATAACATGTTTTTGTTCATTTACATCAGATGAGCGTAAAAATTCCTTAATAGTCATATTCTTATTATCAAGTTATTAATACTTCTATGCAAATGCTTTCCCCATTTTTATAAACGGCTTACATTGATATGAAAACGAATTTCCAATATAGATATACCTGTACGTTTATCCTAAATCGTGAGTACACTATGTCGTAAGTATCTATGCCAAGTACATTCATACTGTGAAAAAATGTGAATTTCATAATTAAACCATGAAATTCCAGGTACTCATAACAAATTACTTAATTCTGTATCAATTGAATTTAGATGTATATGTTCAATGGTGCGATGTTTTTTTTTTTTTTTTTTTTCAAATCAAAGTACACATACTGTGAGATCACCTATTGTCGCGGGGTTAAGTTTTCGTGGTTTTCTCTGGGGTCGCTGCTTCGTGGGGACATATCCGCAGCAATAGTGTAAAAAATCCCATTTCTCAATTCATTTACAGAGTGCAGTTTTACTTTTTTTACTTTTGGTATAGATGTTATGTCCTTGCCCCTAGTGGTGTCTATACATTAAAAATGCTATCAATCTTGTTACAAACTTCGCGTACCAATATATACTCGGCGCCAATGAAAACGCAACACTAAAATTTTGGACATAAAATATTCTTAACAACAAGGATTAGATTCTTATTCTGCTGTATTTAGCCACAACACAATGCACTACAAAACTAACGAAATAATGGTCGAGTAATATCAACTCCTTGTCGTACCACAGGGAATTGTCGATAAAGCATGAGTTTGCACGTCGGCGCTCTAAAGTGCGTTATATCCTTGCTCAGTCACTACTAGTGAACACTGTAGTTACAGGCAGACATTTTTCCGTCATCAATTTTTTAAATTGTCATCATTATTTGCTACAAATGCCTCGACTGACAGACAATGAAAGACACGAAGCTCGGGGTATGCTGGCAGGAGGGCTTTCTCAGAGGGAAGTTGCCAGGAGAATGGGTTGTTCTGCTTCCACAATCAATCGACTGGCAGAACGAGTGCGACAAACCGGATCCGTGAGAGATCGACCTCGTCCGGGGCGACAGAGAGTGACGACGCCAAACTAGGACCGTTACATTCGACTAAGTCACCAGCGAGATCGTTTTCAAACCGCGACAAGAACGGCTAGACAGACGATAGGAAGTCATGGCAGACGTTCGTCAGCTAGTACTGTGCGCCATCGCCTTCGCACAGCCGGATTGGCGTCGCGCCGTCTATTTAGAGGAAACGAATTTACTCAAATCCGCCGTCAAAATCGTCTAAATTGGACAAAACAGCGCCGAGGATGGACCAACGTCGGTGGGCTGGCGTCCTGTTCACCGACGAATCGAGATTCCGCCTCAGAGGAAATGACGGTAGAATTCGAGTGTGGCGACGTCGAGGTGAAAGGTTTTTGGACTGCTGTGTAACGGAAACGGATAGGTGGGGCGGGGGCAGTGTGATGGTGTGGGGAGGTATCTCTTTTGCATATCGTACCCCTCTAGTAATTATTGACGGCAATCTAACAGCACAGCGCTACATCAATGAGGTCTTAACTCCTGCTGTTGTTCCATTCTTTGCTGGACACCCAAACGTAGCGTTATTACAACAGGACAATGCACAACCACATACCGCTCGTATCACTACAGACTACCTTCAACAACAGAACATCGCAACCATTCCGTGGCCCGCGTTTTCCCCGGATCTTAGTCCGATCGAGCATCTGAGGGACCAATTGGGTAGGACTGTGAGAGAGCGACCACAACAGCCCCAGACGCGTCGGCAGTTTGAAATCGCTCTTCAGGAAGAGTGTAGGAACATTCCTCAAATCAAAATTCAACGCCTTATTCGGTCAATGCCTCGAAGATGCCGCGCTTGTGTCGCTGCAAATGGTGGCCACATTAGATATTGAACGTGGTAATTTTGATTTTGGGGGTATGGACATTGGTCACCGGAAATCAAAGCATTCCCATGATGTAGTGCTGATTGCATTGAGTGAATTTTGTTATGGACATAAACAACTTTTAGGTATTTTATTAAATATTGTATTCAAAACTATAACCGGTAAATTTTGACAGTAATTTAAAGGTGTTGCGTTTTCATTGACGCCGAGTATATATATATATATATATATATATATACACAGTATATACATGTATAACAGAAAAATACCAGAAATACCAGAAAGACAAGTGACTTGCAGATGTATATATACATGTATATAGGTGTCCCTTGTCAATAATTTCATATATATATTTCATATATAAATTCTATTCGGATCATTTACCAAAAAAAAAAAAAAAAAACCCACAGTCTATATCTGCTGTCTATATATACTTGCTCGGTACTGATGAAATGTAAAACTTATATGTGTATGTTTACCGATACCTCCGGTAATCAGTTGGTCGATCATTGTACATAAAATGTAGTACTAAAGGTACGCATGTGGTCTTGTTTCTCAGGAAATTTCCGTATGCCTTTGGCTTTCTTTTGTTTTTTGCTATTATTTTTGTTATTTGTTGGTTTATATTTTTGTCTTCCCCTATCTGATTGTTACAAACACATTGGTCTCTAACATGAATATATGCAAAGTATTCATGTATGGGTGTGTACACTCCTTATTATCTATATATTTCAAGTTTCAGCACCTATTAAAAAACAAATGATTACCTGGTCTTCCCCCTCCTCTCTCATTCTTTTCTTAGATGAACATACTTCCCCTCCTTACAGTTAACGTTTTTATATCCCATTCCTCCCCTGCCCTCCCCCCTCCCCTGTTGCTAAGCGTGCCTCTGACTACGTCTTTTATCATGACCACGACACCTTCTCGAACACTTACTTATCCTCTGTTCCAGTCTGGAATCACATAATGCCTATTGATGTTTTTCTCTATCGTGTTCGAATAGGTGTCTTCAACAATTTCATTCAATCCGCAAATTTTGTTAATTTTGTGACCGTTCCCGACATGTTGTGTATTGCACTACTTTTATTTTTGCTTGATGTCATTATGTTCTATGTAAATGTAGGTATTACACCAACCAGAGAGTGGTTGCGCTCATTTTATCATCCTTCATCTCTTCTAGCAGTTATTCTTACTCTTATTCTATTATACCATGCATTGATCTGTTGGTGTTTGTCAGGTGATGTTCAGCTAAATTCCCAACAGGCCTGCCTCTCTTTCGCCATCCAATCAAAAGTTTCAAGCATCGCCTTTTACGGTGACAGACATTTATATATCCATTCTATCGCCAAAGGTCTCAAATACAAACCCGATATTCATTATGTAAGTGAAAATTTATTATCCTCATCCATTATCATTGCTTCCGACTTTTTGTCACTATCTCTATGCTGTGCACTGGACTATTGGCATTTACTTTTATCTGGGGATATAGAGCTGAATCCCGGTCCCATGTCTTCTAGCTCGTCTTCCTCATCTATACTTTCCGATATTAGTATTCAGCCTGATGTAAAAGGTAATTTTTCATTGTCCATTTAAATGTTCAAAGTATCAAACAAAAACTCGATGTTCTTTACACTGAGTTAAGTAATATTACAATTTTATCCTTTACTGAGACGTGGCTGAGTTTAAGTGATATCTCAACTGACCTAAACCTACCTGGGTACTCTGACCCTTTCTGCTATTGTAGACCCGATAGAATGGGCGGTGGTATAGCAGTTTATGTACAAAATGATATCTCTGCAAAGAGAAGATCAGATTTAGAGATAGCTACCATTGAAAGTGCCTGGTTAGAAATTGTATTAGGTTCAGAAAAAATATTACATGGTACTTTTTATCGGCACCCAAACTCCCCTGTTATCACATGGTCTCATATCTCGCATTCTATAGAAAACGCGTATAATACAGGTATTTCTCCTATTGTAACAACTGGCGATTTTAATGCAAATGTTCTAGTAGATCACCTTTCTTCTCACTTACGCGATATAATTGTTTCTTTCAATTTAACCCAACTCATCGTTTCACCAACTTTTTATACGGAAGCATCCGAGTCATTGTTAGATATAGTCTGCACTAGTAGTAATGACCTTATTCATAAATGCTAATTCGGAGAAAGTTTCCTTGGCCAACCTGTTAGATACCATCGTCCAATTTATTGCTTTTTTAATATTAAAAAACAGTGCAGCAGATGTATAAGAGAAACGTTTGGCTTTTTGACTTAGGAAATTATGATTTATTTAGAGAAAAACTGAGTTCAGTAAATTGGATTTTTTAAAAATGATTTTGTTGATATAAACGATGCTGTTAAATATTTCTTAGACATCCTACTTGATACTGCTTGATTATATATTCCTAATAAAGTCATACAATTAGATCAAATGAACCCCCTTGGTTAACTAATAAAATAAGAAGATTAATTCGTAAACGTAAACGTGCCCATAGAAAAGCCAAGCCTACCCATGCTGATGCTCACTGGGCTAAGTTCCGCCAACTTCGAAACAGTTGTGTTAACACCATTAAGAACGCCAAATTAACTTATTTTTCTAATCTGTGTAGCGAACTTCGCAAACCCTCTAACATTAGTACTAAACAATGGTGGAATATTGTAAAGAAACTTCTACCCAACTCTGGTAAATTTTGTATACCACCATTGCTCCATAATGATAGTATTGTTTCAGACGACCTTGAAAAAGCTTGTTTATTTAATGATTTCTTTTGTGCCCAGTCTACAGTCGATGATTCAAATGTAAATCTTCCTAACATTGCCGATGTCTGTAATTCTTCCTTATCTGATATTAATATCACATCTAATGAAGTCCGAGATGCTATTCTTACCATGGACTGTTCCAAGGTCATTGGCCATGACCTAGTAAATCCTCGTCTTCTGAAAGAATCGGTTAATATTATATGTTTCCCGTTAAGTAAACTGTTTAATATGTCAATTAGATCTGGAGTATTCCCATCTATATAGAAATCTGCTAATGTCACCCCTGTACACAAAAAAGACAACAAGTCAAAATTAACTAACTACAGACCAATATCACTACCCTCTGTCGTTGGAAAATTAATGGAAAGATGTGTTTTCAAATATCTTTACAATTTCTTGCACACTCACTCCCTCCTATCCCCTCTCCAGTCTGGGTTTAGGTCCGGCGACTCACCAACCAATCAACTTCTTGCGATCATCCATGATATATATATTTAGCTTTAGATAATGGTAAGGAAAAACGTTTGGTCTTTTGTGATATTAGTAAAGCTTTCGATCGTGTTTGGCATAAAGGTCTCATTTGTAAATTATCTAGCTTTGGAATTCGAAATTCGCTCTTAGTTTGGTTTGAAAATTATCTTTCTAATCGTAAACAGAGAGTTATCATTAATGGCAAAAATTCTTATTGGTTATATGTAAACGCTGGTGTCCCTCAGGGATCAATTCTTGGACCTCTTTTATTCTTGATATATATCAATGATATTGTTAAAGATATTGAAGCTAAAATAAAGTTGTTTGCTGATGACACCTCTCTCTACGTGACTGTTGATATTCCTAGATTCAGTGCAGAACTCCTCAATAGAGACCTAAATAGAATTCATAACTGGTCTCAAAGATGGTTGGTAAATTTTAATCCTGCTAAATCAGAAACCCTGCTTGTTAGTAAAAAACCATTAAACCTATTCACCCTCCCTTAAATATGAACAATGCTAACATCTCCGACGTGACCTCACACAAGCATTTCGGTGTTTTTCTTTCTAGTACTGGTCAGTGGAATGAACATATCAATTATTTGATAACGAAGATCTCGCCAAAAATAAATATCTTACGTAAATTAAAATTTTCTCTTGACAGATATAGTCTCCAAACTATGTACTTTACTCTTATTCGACCCATATTACATTATGGCGATATAGTATGGACTGCCTTACTAAAGCTCAGTCTGAGTTGCTAGAAAATCTTCAACTAGACTAACTAGTAGAGTTAAACTATATACAGAAACTGGCTGGTTTCCCCTCGAGGAAAGACGAAAACATCACAAACTGATTCTTTTCCACAAAATGGTCCATGGTTTTGCCCCCCGCTATCTTCTTGATATTCTTCGTCAACGAAACAGAAATTTTCATAATCATGATACTCGCACTGGTAATAACCTTTGTAGACCTGTCTGTCATACAAGTCTCTATAATAAGTCTTTTTTGCCATCTGTCATTAATTTATGGAATTCCTTACTCGACCATGTTAAGAATAACCCATCTATTAATATACTTAAAACCTATCTTCGCGAAATGGTTCTCGAAGTTCCGACATTCTATTTTAACGGTACCAGATTGGGACAGATACATCACGCCAGACTAAGAATGGAATGTAGTTCTCTTAAGTTCTATCTATACCCAAGAAATCTTATTGATAGTCCTCTCTGTTCATGTATGTAATCTAACGAAACTAATGAACATTATCTTTTGCAATGTCGGCTTTTCTCTCATCTCCGTTTACGTATATTTAACGAAATTAACCATCCACTCTCCATCGGTCTTCTATTGTTTGGGAATGATCTTACAGATGATGAAAATACTTTAATATTTTCAAGTGTACAGAATTTTATCACCCAATCTAAAAGATTTGTCTAGTAAATTCTTTTCATATATACAATGATCCTTTGCATCTTCCTACTTACCTCTCTTCATATTGTATTTTTGCACAGCAATCTTCTCCTCCTCCCCCCCCCCCCACCCCCCGGCCCCCTTCTATCACTTCTCGTCTTATTTTACTGTAAAATCTAATAAAATATAATTATATATTCCTAATACGCTTTTAAAGTGAGTTCTTAACGTAACCGATTTCAGACAGCGACGGAGACGGCAAGTCATTTTAGGCACTCATAGTCACCGCGTGTGTCCAAGAACAGTTACAGGATTCGTACAGACCTTGTAAAGTGCTTAGTTTTAAGGGGAGTGCTTAGAAAGTACTTAGAAATGGCCATGTCCTTATTAAGTGCTTTGTTTCCACAGGTAGTGCTTGTAAAGTGCTTATTTTTATCATTTATGTTGCATGTTTTCAATTTTTATGTACATGTCGCTGTTTTAACTGTGAAATATTAAAAAGATGTAATAAAAATAAAATTTCCGCTGATAACAAAAGCTTGTCGTGTTCCGTTTATATTTCCGGAAAATCTCTCCGTTTCTAGTATTAGAAACACGAGTCTGTGAAACGCTTGAAAGCAAAGTCGATAGCACAAAGCGCTTTACTGACTACGATGAGATAAACGCGCCATTTACAATGAAAAATGGGTGAACAATGGGGAAGTGTGTTTACAATCCTGAGTGGGGCAGACGCTACAATTGGGTCAAGGCCGGGGCAACCAAGTACAAAGCGATGTGCACAGTGTGTAACAAAGACGTAGACATCGGAAACATGGGCGAAAGTGCACTTAAAGCACATCGACAAACGGAGAGACACGCAGGACTACAAAGACAAATTGATGGATCGAAATGATGGTTTATTAAAAAAGAAGAAACACAAAGTTACGACGATTTAACCGTACCACCACCGCCTCCTGGAACCAATGGACCGGTTCAAGCTACAAGTTCGGCTTCTATTAATAACTTTGTTTGTGGAAATGAATTGTTGAAAGCAGAAGTAATATGGACTTTGCACACGATTGTCACGCATTGTTCATACAAATCAAATGAAAAGATTGAGGAACTGTTCCGAGTAATGTTTTTTGACAGTGCCATAGCAAAAAAGTTTACATGTGGTGAAAAGAAAACATCGTATTTAACAGTGTTTGAACTTGCAGAACATTTCAAAACCGTTTTGATATCTACAATCAAAGGCCCATTTGTTCTCCTTTTTGACGAATCTCTTAATCACAAAATGCAAGAGAAACTGTTTGACGTTCATGTTAGGTATTGGTCAGATGGTGGAGTTTGTACAAGGTACCTCGAATCTGAATTCATAGGTAAGGTCAACCATAAAATATTCAAAAAGTCTATTGCTTGGCATTGACAGACTACTATTGCGTGTTATGTGGTACTTTCTCTTTTATTACAAACAAATCCTGTTATTCACATTATCTGTCAGAATGATTTCATATCAGTTTTCAATGGGTTAAAAGAATTTTTTGAAAAAATCAAATGAAAAAAATACAATAAAATGATTTGGGTAGGGACGTAAACATAGTCCGTCAGTCTATTTCAAACAAAGTCATTATATTCATTATTTTATTGCTCAATTATAGTTACATGGTAACTTGATGGCAATTAAACAAAATAATAAAACAATACTAACGTTACATGATAAACATAAAGGTCATAAACTGGTATTAATGTGTACACAATATATATTGGTTATTAACAAACAAAACAAAGCAAATACTAAAGTTCTTATATATTTTCAGGTCATAGCAAAGCTGTTGATTTGGTGGAACACTTCAAGAAGGCGGCATTTGAGAGTCTCAACACCAGTGACTTGTGGCAGATAAGCATGAATGGACCGGCAGTGAACTGGAAATTTTTTGATGTCATTCAAACCCAGATAAAAAATGACTTTGGACATAATCTTATTAATATTGGTAGTTGTGGTCTTCATGTAATGCACAATGCATTTAAAAGTGGAGCTAGTGCATCAACATGGGATGTACTATTTATTCAAAGATGCCCCGAGTCGCAGGGAAGACTTCCAAGCAGCCTCAAGTTCAACACAGATGCCTCTGAAGTTTGTAAGTCACCGTTGGCTGGAAAATGTTCCTGTTTGCAGGAGAGCCATGGAAATATGGAAGGCTATCACACAGTATGTGAAAGCTGTTGAACAAAAGAAGTTTCCTAAACCTACCAACAAATCCTATGAAGTAGTTCAAACCGCAGTAAAGGATCCATTAATAACAGCAAAATTGGAAGTGTTCTGTTCCCTTGCCAATGTTCTGCAGCCTTTCCTGTCCAATTTCCAAACGGATAGACCTATGGTGCCATTTCTTGCAACTGACCTAATATCTGTTATTAAAACAATCCTGAGAAAATTCATCAAGTCTGAAGTACTGGACGCAGCATCAACAACAGAGAAATTATTGAAGATTAATGTTACATCTAAGGAAAATCATGTGAATCACAGAAAAGTTGACATTGGCATTCCCGTACAAGAAAAGTTGAAGAGTGCTAAAGTAAATGAGCGTGCTGAGCTTGAATTCAAAATGCAAGCCAGAGACTTCATGATAGCGTTGATTAAAAAAATCTTGGAAAAATGTCCAGTATCCTATTCAATGGTTAGGAATCTTGCTTGTCTAAACCCAAAGGAAATGGTGAGGAATAAGGAATCATGTCAGAAAAAGTTCAAGACAGTGGTGAGACTTCTGTTAGGTGTAAAAAGGATTCAGGAGTCAGAATGTGACATTGTGACACAGGAATATGATGCATTTCTCGACAAAGTCCCTGTCATTGGGATCAGTGCTTTTACAGATTTCAATCCATACAAAGATAGGCTTGATGAACTTCTGGTTAAACATATGAGTGAAGCTGGCGTAACCAAGCTTCTAGGTGTGACCAAAGCTTTGCTTATTCTTTCTCGTGGACAGGCTACAGTTGAGAGGGGGTTTTCGGTAAACAAGGAAATCGAGTCAGAAAATATGAAAGCCAAAACTGTAACATCCCAAAGAATTATATGTGAAGAGGTTGTGAAAGCTGGAGGAGTACTTAAAATAGCATTGACACTTGAACTTCTTAAAGCAGCTAGTTCCGCTAGAGGCAGGTACCAACTGTATCTAGATGAAGAAAAAGAAAAAAACAGGAAAGAGACAGAAAGTAAAAAAAGAAAGGCTGAAGAACAGGAACTGAATAATATGAAACAAATGTGTAAACAACTAAAAACTAATTATGATGAGCTTCTTAAATCCGATGATGAAATGTGTGTAAAGGCAGAAAAACAAGGAAAACTTGAACTGTTGGCAAAGGCAAATGCTATGAGAGAAAAATCAAAAGAAAAATTACAGTTATTAACAAAATTGAAAGAAAAGTGTGGTGAAAATTAATTAAAAACAAATGTATTTGATTATTTGTTCTTTATTATCTTTGTGTGTACAAGTCTCCTTGTAAACATTGAACATTTCGGGGGGAACTTTGTAATGTAACTAGTGCTTATAATGAGTTGTAAAAGTCCTTATAAAGTACTTATTTTTGAAGTCATTTTTTCTGTACAAACCCTGAGTTAGGAATCGGTTGCGGGAGTTTAATTTAAGGCCACGATGTCCCTAAGTTGGTCTTGTTGGACTTACATTCAGGCGACGTCAACGTCGAATGCAATGGCTGCGTGTACATGCACCAAATCAGTTTCGATTGGCCTGCTGGAGACGTGTGTTATTCACGGACGAGTCTCGGTTCATGTTGTACAGGCCAGATGGACGAAAACGTTGCTATCGACGTCGCGGTGAGCGATATTTTGATGCATGCGTTAAAGAAAATGGCGTGAAAACACCTCTCGTGATCATCCAAGGCAATCTTACAGCCGTCCGATATCGGGATCAGGTCCTCATTCCTCATGTCCTTCCGTCAATCCAAACGCGAAACCTTACGTTGCAGCAGGATAATGCGAGGCCGCATGTTGCTAGGGTGTGTCGTAACTTCCTCAACCAAAACAATGTCCCAGTACTCGACTGGTCACCCTACAGTCCAGATCTGTCCCCGATCGAGCTGGGACGAACTGAACAGGAGGCTCAGGAAGCGTCCCAAACAACGTCGCTCAGCTCATGCAGGCCCTTCTTGAGGAGTAGAATAACATCCAACAAAGGACCATAATCAGTTTGATGGGGTCAATGGTAAGGAGAGTTAGAGCAGCGACTGCAGCCCGAGGTGGGCACACCCGCTATTGATTTTGATCTGGAAATGGCGTAGGGTATCCACGTTTAAACGCTCTCCATGCCAACGCCGTCTGTGCTAAGACAACAGAACTTATCAAATTTTAATCAGTAATGAGGAATTAATATAAACATCTTAACAATGATATGATCATCCATAAAACATTTGAAATATTTACCACCATACAAAAACTTGCGTTTCTTTTTTCCATTAGTATACATACGATTCACTACACCAGCATGTGCCCTACCAAAATAATTATCAGCTTATCAAATAAATATTATCCCACTGCTACAACCAAATTAGTAACGTGCAACCCTATCAACTATTTGTTATGAGGCTCAGAAACGTGAGCAAGTCTCAGATTACATTTACATTGCTGGGAATCTATTTGAATCAGCTTGACGAATTGAGGAACAACTGACGAAGTAAAATATACAGATATGCATATGAATGGAACACATTATGTACAAACGGATTACACTATGAAAGGTTTAGGGGACTAAAATTCACCAATGAATGAACTCTGATCTTGTATACGTTTATTTAGCATTATTTAAGCAATTATTCCGGTTGCTCAGAATTTCCTACTCTTATGGTTTATAACTGCATGGATATTCAATGCAAACCAAACCGAGTTGCATGAAGGGACTTCTTTAGTTTGAACTAAGCCAAGCGAACTATTGGGTTGAGCAATTAATCTCACTGTCGCCGCAAACTAATCTACACATAGTTCGAAATAGGCCTAAGGAACCAATTCACAGGATCCATATAGCGACTATCTCACTGAGGCAACTTTAATTACATCGGATGAGGCAATCTTTCAGGCCTATCACCAGTAAACCCTATCAGTCCTCTGTTATATTGCATGCGTGCTATACTGCTACTCATACCTTCCATGGTCGTCTCTAGTCGAGTCAGGGGACTCAATTTAAGATGGCAAGGGTATACCATGTGGTAGCAATGAAGTTGGTTTTATCTATGCTCTATCGAGGTTGGGGAAATGTAGACATGATCTCTCACTGCCTGCGGAATATAAGTACCGAGTTTTTTTCAACTAGGGGCAACAGTGACTGTATGTGTGGTGAATCAGTTCATCAGACTTTTAGTGTGCGATATTGAGCGGGTGAATTTTTCGCGGGCTCAAGTTTTCCCCTCGCACCCGTTCTTCCGCCAGATCCGGAAGTTTTTTCAGCGAGTACCGGCGACGAGTAGGTTAGCGATTTTCTATCGTCGGTTGCTACATGTACATGGTGTATGTATTTAGTATGTCTACCTATAAGAGGACATTGATACATCCATATAACGTGGGTGAGTGCATTGTTTTGGAACATTAAGGTACGTGTGTAAACGTGATACTTGTCAACAACTGCCGTGTACTGCTGTAGTACGTTGAGTTTCTGTTACGTAGCCGTAGGTCCACGGAGGACAGTTTTCAGTGTCATGTTTTTAAGATAAGTTCCGATATAGTTATGATTCTATTGTAATTCCGACTGGAAACAAATTAATAGTTGGGGACAGAGAGTAACAAAATGAGTAAAAACTGGATTTAATAGTAACGTTGGAATGGTGTGTATCGTAGAGAGCAGCATCTTAGTTTAAAGTACATAAGGTCAAAAGTCAGTCAATGCTGGAACGAGGTAAAAATCCTGTGAGTGATAGGTAGTGATGAACGCCTGATAACGGGCGGGGTGTGTACCCCATTGTTGAAGCACCGTGGCAGAATATCGCCAGTATGATTGATCAGGACAGATAGATGCTCTCATTTGTATGTCTCGCGCTCTCGAACATATAGGTAAGTAAACAAGATAAGCTATGTACAAGGTAGATCAAAAGGATGTGGAATTGATAACAGGTACTCATAGACGCATGTGCCCTTTTAATTATATGCACAATGGGCGTGATGGTAGGAAAGTGTAAAACCTTAAGTATAGGGGATATTAGGGATTGCGAGAGAGTCGGAGGGAGAGAGTTGAAGCCGGGACACTGAGCAGAGAGGAGAGCGGGGCAATGTATGGGCCCGAGTTAGAGAGCCAGAGAAACATCTATGATGGTTATGTGCTATGACTTTTAATAAACAATTGTGAACAACCAGCCTAGTGTTATCAAATGCATTTGTGTGGTTACAAGAGTCCCAGATATTTATGTTAACACATGTGTTCGGGGGTGATCCTAATTCTGTGATAATTTGATTATTTCTTAAGGTTTCAATGTATCTTACAATGTCTTAAGTAAGCATTTACATATGATATTAGGTAACATGATTTTTAAGCCTATCAAAATCTAATTCATACAGTGTATCTTCCTACTTTGTGTCTTGGGCACTGAGGGGCTTTATCAATACATGTAGATACAATGTACTTGCATCATGACCTTTCTCCAGTAGTCAATTGCTTGGTATTATCCTATACCCACCATCCAGTCAGCATTGGGTTGAGTAGACTATTACACAGGCTTGATGTGATTGACATTTCTATGTCCTTCCTTCTAGAATCATGGTTCTTCCAACGGTCTTCAAAAGAAAACATACTATGAAAGGAGGGAACCTCCTACCAGCCCTGAAATTGGTGACAAGTATGGAGGTACACAGGCCTTTATGATGTGACGGCATAGTACTTTACTGGTTAAGATTATGATGATGTCAGTCATTGTCAGAACAACTCATATATATAGCAACTGAGTACCGTACTTAAAATTCAAAAGTATAGAAAGGATAGCCAAAGAAAAAGGATAACTGAGTGTAGAAGAATGTGTACAGATAGACGATCTCTGTTTGTTAAATTAGGGAATGAAATAGAGATTAGTTTGAATATAATTTTCAACATAAGTATTAGATTATTTAACATATCTTCCATGCTTTCACTCATTTCTAGCTGTCTAGTAGATACAGTTGAAGCTGGGGACAAGTAAAATATATCTGGATATATTTAGAAATTATGACAGTTTAAGTCAAGCGATTTTGTAATAATCAGTGATCCAAAGATATTTTATGGTAATTTGTAGATTTTATTTGGTTTGAGACCATGTGGGTTTCCTGCTGGTAGTTTCATCCCACACTAAGAACCTTGCGCGCTAACATCCAGGCCAACAAGAGTGATTCATATAAGCTGAATAATAGGTTTCATAATTGCTGTGAAATAAATAAAGTTTATTTAGAATGTAACCTCTTTTCTGACACAGGAAGTACAACAACACATCCAAGACCTAACAGGAGAAGATGCCAAGGACCTGTTACTTATGGCAGGGAAAGAGGTGTATGATGGAGTGGCAGCCAGACTGCTGCTCCACCACATCATCATCTTGTGTAATGAAAAGGGCCAACCCAGAGGCCAGGATCTCATAGAGAAGAGTAACCAAGCTGGTGCAGGCCCTTCTCAGGTAAAACCACCAAGGAAAAAAAAGGACTAGGTATTAGCTCTATGCCCTAAGGTGGTCTGAATAAACAGGTTGCATTGTATGGGATTAATACCGAATATATTATGGGTCTTTGATCAAAAAGCAATTAGACTCAGTGAAGCCATTTCATTAGCGACTACTAATAACCAACCAAAATTACTCTTTTTAACACAGTGGAAGTCTAGGTGTTTCATTTCATGTATAACACGGAATGGATCAGGTTTGTATTATTTATTTTGAAAAACGACAAGATTATGAACGTGTCAGAGATCACTGCTATGACAAACACGTGGACTTTTCGGAGAGTATACTCGCAGGATATAGTGCATTGATTTTTTATGAAGTTTCAGAATTCTGGACGATAAGATCATTCTGTACAAGGGAAAGGATAAGAATTACTGGACTTTGCCCGTTAATCGGAAGGTTTGTACTTATGCTATTACATTCCTATCCTTCATAAAACTATGTTACCTTATTCTATTGATCTCCATCTAATATTTAAGTATCATCCATTATAAGGAATACATTCTTTCATCTCTGCTTGGGTTGTCAACTTCTAGTGTGGCTGATTATAACCTATTTGTGGCACTGATATCATTTTAGAGCATAGGCATTTGTCCCAGGTTGGGTATTCAATAGCTATACATTGATTGGTATGACAATGAATATCGCCAAGCTAATCGACTGGGTAATACTTTCGATGTTATGATATATATATTGTGATATCTTCACTTAGGGCATTGCCTATTTCTGGAGTACTGATGTGACTCCTGGTTTTTACCCACCTGTTAGGTACTTGATAACACTTTCAGTGTAACCGTTATATAGAATAATAAAAACAATTTACTTATAGTTATTGTAATGGTGTGATGACAGGTAACACTTTATTTATAACCTAAAATTATGTGATACCTAGTTAACTGAAGCACTTAATGTTTGCCTGCTTATGTAGTAATTTGCAATAATTTAGGTTTATTTAAATATGAGTTAATCTGGTGATGCTATTTAGTTACACATTTATGGGTAGCATTTCAGGTTTTACTTAATTATGTAGGATTGGGTAACACTTCAAGCTTTATTACGTTATGCAGAGAAGGGTGTATTTCATGTTTTATTTTTCTGTAAAGTAATAAGTAACACTTCAGTTCCATTTGCTTATGTTGTAATGAAAATCACTTCATATTTTATTTAGTTTCAAAGTAATAGGTACCACTGGGTACCACCCTTTAATGTTATTATGCAGTAATAGGTAATACTAAAGGTTTAACTTCAGGTTGTATATGGTGTACATTTAAACATGCCTTACCATATGTAAGACGAGTCTTTGAATTATTATGTAATCAAACTGAAGTAAAGAGTATCATTACTATTACTTAGGCTGTAATTGGTGGCATTAAATATCTACCAGTTCTGCAGCATTTAGTAACACTTCACGTAACCCTTGGGTATCACCTAGTTGGGTGTGATAGGTAACACTTTGGGTATCACCTATTTATTGGGTGATAGGTAACACTTTGGGTATCCCTTAGTTATTGGGTGATAGCTAACACTTTGGGTATCCCCTAGTTATTGGGTGATAGGTAACACTTTGGGTATCCCCTAGTTATTGGTGATAGGTAACACTTTGGGTAACAGCTACTTATTGGGTGATAGGTAACACTTTGGGTAACACCTACTTATTGGGTGATAGGTAACATTTTGGGTATCCCCTAGTTACTAAGTGGTAGGTAGCACGGGTAAAACCTAGTTATTGAATGATAGGAAAATACTTCAGGTTTTACACAATATCATTTATGTTTTAACACATTCACATGTATAGCGTAATGTTTTAAACGGTACTTTTTACAGCTCAATATGAGTGAAGTCACTTGTATGGAGGAACTGATAGAGGGCCTGGAAAAGTGTGTGGCCGAGGAAATTGTTCGACTGAAAAGCTCAATAAGTACTCTGGAACACTCTTTGACTACAAAACTAAAGGCCCTTGAACGACAAATCGCGGATGTTACACTTGAGGACGAGTTTACAAAATTTAAGGAATATGTGGAAGGTAGACTGGAGAGTATGCATAACGACATAAAAATTAATGGAAAAATCGTAGAAACCAAGTTGGAGGATTTCCAGAAAAGACAAAACGACATCGATGCAGAATTAAAACAATTACAAACACATATTGAAGCAAGCGTTTCTTCCAACAAACAGACATTGTCAGATGCATTATCCGCAGCAATATCTTACTTAAACGACTCTCGCCCTATGGAACCAGAACCTTCATCATCTTCTGAGTACCCAAATCTTCAGTCACCACCATTGTCATTCATCCCAGCGTCGACTAACGCAACACCTACAAGGGATAATGGGTAAGCAATTACATTTAATCGTTCAATCCACTGACATTTGTTGACGTTATTGATTGTTTAAACATTACATTATAGCAATATAACATTAAAGCAAAATGATGTTGCATTACCTTCTAATAGGTAGGTTTTGAACATTTTACTCTGTATAAAAGGAAAAGAAATCAAAAGGCGCCAGTGTGTATTAACTGATGTATGACTGCTTCAATTGTTAGAACAGCTACTTTCTGGTGGGTATATCGAAATGTTTTGCCTACAACTTGATCAGCATTAATTATAAAAATTATATAAAATTAATGACTACTGACAATTAAATCATTCTTTATTTCAGGGGGTCAACCAGACAGGACAAAGAAGGAAAAGGTTCAGATGTTCTTCAGAAATATATGACGCCGTCAACAACTACGGACAAACTTAATCAAATGCAAAGAGCTTTCTTCAAATATTATGTGGATCAACACCCATCAGACAAAGCAAATGAACAGACAGTACAAAGATGTATAGAGGAAGGAATCGAGATGGGTGTTTGGACAGAGGGCTGGTCGCCAGACGGAGTTGCGGACTTTGAGCTATATCTAAAAGAAAGGATCCGAAACGAACGAAAATACTGCCAACGTATGGCCCTCAAGAAAAACCAGAAAAGCAGGTTCTCTGCGTTCATGAAATCATCCCAAAAGAGGATCAGTGTTCAAACCACAGAACAAGAAATGGACGAAGACTAAGATAATTAATTGAGTGACATGGATTTCGCATTTCCGCGTGATAATTTTTTTGTTAGGCAGGTAGTCTAACCTTGATTTAAACATTCTATAATCAAACACAATTGATAGATCTGACAAAGACCTGACGAAATCAATCATTTTCATTTGTCAATAGCACCGTTAATGACCCGGGGTTAGAGGTCAAAGAGTGTCACCAAGGTAGCTTAACGGGACCAAAAGGTGCTAGTTTGGCTACACAAACTTAAATTAAAGATGACTGTTTTTTATATATGGTTAGTGAAGAATTTAATGAAAGTGCTTAGTTTTATTTGTTTTTATCATTATAAATGAACAAATTACGTAAGAATTACGTAATTAGTGACATTTGAAAAAATCGAGAAAAAAACGCTTTCTTACGTGTTATTAAGTAATAAGTCACGAAATACACATGTATTAATGTTGTTTGATCATTGTAACATTGATTAATGACAATAAATACAATATTACGTAATAATCGGCAGACTTGTTATACTTTGAAAAAAAAAACGTAAAAGTGTTACCAAATTAGCAAGTGCGTGGAGAAATTGAATTTTTGACAGGGGTAGGATTTGACTCGTATTTTCACAAAGGTTTTTTTGTTTAATTCAAAAGTTGAAGAGTTTGCCAAGTAAAATCGAACAGAATCATCTGGATATCGATTTCAGTGTTGGCGTTGTGACTGTTAAAGAGATAAGGACATTTAAATCAAATTCTGATCAAAGTTTAAGCATGTACGAAAACTTGTTTAATGGCATAATTAATATAGGTCTTGTGCTAATTTGGTTACCTTTGAGCTGGGAAAAGGGTTAGATAGTTTCCTTATGCTAATTGGCTACACTTCTTAATTACTTGTTTTAAACGACTTCTACAGATGTATTTGTATCGATTATTTCGATTTCATATAACCAATATCAATCGAATACATATGTGAAATGCTGGTATAACTAATATAATTAATCCCATTATAATATGTTACCAAAGTAGCATCAGCTAAGGGAGATATTCCCTACAACTAAAATTGTAGGGATTGTCTCCCTTGGAAAAATTCAACTTTTATATTACTTATTTCAAACGCTTATAACTCCTTTATTGATGCATATATGATTACAATTCTTCCATAATCACTTAGAGTAACTGATAATTAATATTATTTAATGATTTATAAGTATCTAACATGATAAATGAATGCAGTATGAGCTTTTCCCAGGACGAACTTTTACCATACAAAAGTACCAAGTTTATCACAAGAATTACGTGTCTACCTACTTCAAACGCTTGTAACTCGTTAATTTTTGCATATTTGATTAATAATCTTCCATGATTCGTTAGAATAACTTATACATGACAGTGTTTCATTGTATATTAGTAATTAAACTTGTTATTGGATTCGGTACGAGCTTTCCGCAGTTTGAGTTTTTACAATGCTAAAGTATCACCAGAATTACATGTCTCCCTATTTCAAATGCCTGTAAGTGTTTTATTGTTGAAGATAGCATTAAATAACCTTAATGATCACTTAGATAAACTTGTTATTAAACACATTTAATTATATACAAGTGATTAACATAGTTATTGTAAGCATTGCGAGCTTTTCCCTTGTTATAGTATCATGATATATCATATACATTTCATTAAAAACAAAACAAAAACAACTTTATTTAAAACCAATTATTAAGTGAGCTTTAATATTCACTAAATACATTTAAGTTGGTAACATGTACACTTTTTTCTAACCTCAGTCATTTTCACACAATAACCACTACATCAATCGGTTTTACTCTAATAACGCCTCACATACCAGTTCGATTTTTAATTGAATAGCATGTTTGTAATCACAAACGTCCCCTGTTTATGAATATCTACATTTTTATACGGTCTAAACGCCAATAACAAAATTCCAATTGACTTAGTAGATTTTTTGAGAAGAATTCCAGCCCAACCCTAATCCTAACCCTAACTGTATTCACTTTACCCCTAACCACGAGTCATTTTTACTTTAGTAACACTTTTGGTTTCTTTTTAGTATTTTTGCGTGTTCTTTTTCTTTCTTTCTTTTTTTTTTTTTTTTTTCTTTATCTTTTTATTTATTCCTGTTTTCTTTAAGTCTTTCTTTGCCGTTAGGGAGATGATTCAGATGACATTTAAGTCTTTCTTTCTCGTTGGGTAGAGGTTTCAGATGGCACTTAATTTTTGCATTAATGCATTTCCAGGTACACATTTCCCTGTTCTTCTTCAATTGCTGTTGGATTCCTACTTTCTTGTAAAGATGCTCGTCGTTTAATCCTGGTTCTTGGTGCCGGAGGACTTCTTCGTGGATTACAAGATAAATTTCGTATTAACAGCTCTTGTTGTCTTTGTTTCTTCTCCAATATGTTTAATGTATCCATGAATGAGCAGTGCCTTGGACATTCCAGAAATGTGTAGATTTTATTTATTTCGAATGTATTTTCTTCCACCTTTTCTTGTAAATTTCTAATTTCGTTCTTTTCTGCATTCTTGGATGATAGGTAAAACCTAGTTATTGTGTGATAGGTAACACTTTATGTATCACCTAGTTATTGGGTGATAAGTAACACTTTGGGTATCCCCTAGTTACTAAGTGGTAGGTAGCACGGGTAAAACCTAGTTATTGAATGATAGGAAAATACTTCAGGTTTTACACAATATCATTTATGTTTTAACACATTCACATGTATAGCGTAATGTTTTAAACGGTACTTTTTACAGCTCAATATGAGTGAAGTCACTTGTATGGAGGAACTGATAGAGGGCCTGGAAAAGTGTGTGGCCGAGGAAATTGTTCGACTGAAAAGCTCAATAAGTACTCTGGAACACTCTTTGACTACAAAACTAAAGGCCCTTGAACGACAAATCGCGGATGTTACACTTGAGGACGAGTTTACAAAATTTAAGGAATATGTGGAAGGTAGACTGGAGAGTATGCATAACGACATAAAAATTAATGGAAAAATCGTAGAAACCAAGTTGGAGGATTTCCAGAAAAGACAAAACGACATCGATGCAGAATTAAAACAATTACAAACACATATTGAAGCAGGCGTTTCTTCCAACAAACAGACATTGTCAGATGCATTATCCGCAGCAATATCTTACTTAAACGACTCTCGCCCTATGGAACCAGAACCTTCATCATCTTCTGAGTACCCAAATCTTCAGTCACCACCATTGTCATTCATCCCAGCGTCGACTAACGCAACACCTACAAGGGATAATGGGTAAGCAATTACATTTAATCGTTCAATCCACTGACATTTGTTGACGTTATTGATTGTTTAAACATTACATTATAGCAATATAACATTAAAGCAAAATGATGTTGCATTACCTTCTAATAGGTAGGTTTTGAACATTTTACTCTGTATAAAAGGAAAAGAAATCAAAAGGCGCCAGTGTGTATTAACTGATGTATGACTGCTTCAATTGTTAGAACAGCTACTTTCTGGTGGGTATATCGAAATGTTTTGCCTACAACTTGATCAGCATTAATTATAAAAATTATATAAAATTAATGACTACTGACAATTAAATCATTCTTTATTTCAGGGGGTCAACCAGACAGGACAAAGAAGGAAAAGGTTCAGATGTTCTTCAGAAATATATGACGCCGTCAACAACTACGGACAAACTTAATCAAATGCAAAGAGCTTTCTTCAAATATTATGTGGATCAACACCCATCAGACAAAGCAAATGAACAGACAGTACAAAGATGTATAGAGGAAGGAATCGAGATGGGTGTTTGGACAGAGGGCTGGTCGCCAGACGGAGTTGCGGACTTTGAGCTATATCTAAAAGAAAGGATCCGAAACGAACGAAAATACTGCCAACGTATGGCCCTCAAGAAAAACCAGAAAAGCAGGTTCTCTGCGTTCATGAAATCATCCCAAAAGAGGATCAGTGTTCAAACCACAGAACAAGAAATGGACGAAGACTAAGATAATTAATTGAGTGACATGGATTTCGCATTTCCGCGTGATAATTTTTTTGTTAGGCAGGTAGTCTAACCTTGATTTAAACATTCTATAATCAAACACAATTGATAGATCTGACAATGACCTGACGAAATCAATCATTTTCATTTGTCAATAGCACCGTTAATGACCCGGGGTTAGAGGTCAAAGAGTGTCACCAAGGTAGCTTAACGGGACCAAAAGGTGCTAGTTTGGCTACACAAACTTAAATTAAAGATGACTGTTTTTTATATATGGTTAGTGAAGAATTTAATGAAAGTGCTTAGTTTTATTTGTTTTTATCATTATAAATGAACAAATTACGTAAGAATTACGTAATTAGTGACATTTGAAAAAATCGAGAAAAAAACGCTTTCTTACGTGTTATTAAGTAATAAGTCACGAAATACACATGTATTAATGTTGTTTGATCATTGTAACATTGATTAATGACAATAAATACAATATTACGTAATAATCGGCAGACTTGTTATACTTTGAAAAAAAAACGTAAAAGTGTTACCAAATTAGCAAGTGCGTGGAGAAATTGAATTTTTGACAGGGGTAGGATTTGACTCGTATTTTCACAAAGGTTTTTTTGTTTAATTCAAAAGTTGAAGAGTTTGCCAAGTAAAATCGAACAGAATCATCTGGATATCGATTTCAGTGTTGGCGTTGTGACTGTTAAAGAGATAAGGACATTTAAATCAAATTCTGATCAAAGTTTAAGCATGTACGAAAACTTGTTTAATGGCATAATTAATATAGGTCTTGTGCTAATTTGGTTACCTTTGAGCTGGGAAAAGGGTTAGATAGTTTCCTTATGCTAATTGGCTACACTTCTTAATTACTTGTTTTAAACGACTTCTACAGATGTATTTGTATCGATTATTTCGATTTCATATAACCAATATCAATCGAATACATATGTGAAATGCTGGTATAACTAATATAATTAATCCCATTATAATATGTTACCAAAGTAGCATCAGCTAAGGGAGATATTCCCTACAACTAAAATTGTAGGGATTGTCTCCCTTGGAAAAATTCAACTTTTATATTACTTATTTCAAACGCTTATAACTCCTTTATTGATGCATATATGATTACAATTCTTCCATAATCACTTAGAGTAACTGATAATTAATATTATTTAATGATTTATAAGTATCTAACATGATAAATGAATGCAGTATGAGCTTTTCCCAGGACGAACTTTTACCATACAAAAGTACCAAGTTTATCACAAGAATTACGTGTCTACCTACTTCAAACGCTTGTAACTCGTTAATTTTTGCATATTTGATTAATAATCTTCCATGATTCGTTAGAATAACTTATACATGACAGTGTTTCATTGTATATTAGTAATTAAACTTGTTATTGGATTCGGTACGAGCTTTCCGCAGTTTGAGTTTTTACAATGCTAAAGTATCACCAGAATTACATGTCTCCCTATTTCAAATGCCTGTAAGTGTTTTATTGTTGAAGATAGCATTAAATAACCTTAATGATCACTTAGATAAACTTGTTATTAAACACATTTAATTATATACAAGTGATTAACATAGTTATTGTAAGCATTGCGAGCTTTTCCCTTGTTATAGTATCATGATATATCATATACATTTCATTAAAAACAAAACAAAAACAACTTTATTTAAAACCAATTATTAAGTGAGCTTTAATATTCACTAAATACATTTAAGTTGGTAACATGTACACTTTTTTCTAACCTCAGTCATTTTCACACAATAACCACTACATCAATCGGTTTTACTCTAATAACGCCTCACATACCAGTTCGATTTTTAATTGAATAGCATGTTTGTAATCACAAACGTCCCCTGTTTATGAATATCTACATTTTTATACGGTCTAAACGCCAATAACAAAATTCCAATTGACTTAGTAGATTTTTTGAGAAGAATTCCAGCCCAACCCTAATCCTAACCCTAACTGTATTCACTTTACCCCTAACCACGAGTCATTTTTACTTTAGTAACACTTTTGGTTTCTTTTTAGTATTTTTGCGTGTTCTTTTTCTTTCTTTCTTTTTTTTTTTTTTTTTTTTCTTTATCTTTTTATTTATTCCTGTTTTCTTTAAGTCTTTCTTTGCCGTTAGGGAGATGATTCAGATGACATTTAAGTCTTTCTTTCTCGTTGGGTAGAGGTTTCAGATGGCACTTAATTTTTGCATTAATGCATTTCCAGGTACACATTTCCCTGTTCTTCTTCAATTGCTGTTGGATTCCTACTTTCTTGTAAAGATGCTCGTCGTTTAATCCTGGTTCTTGGTGCCGGAGGACTTCTTCGTGGATTACAAGATAAATTTCGTATTAACAGCTCTTGTTGTCTTTGTTTCTTCTCCAATATGTTTAATGTATCCATGAATGAGCAGTGCCTTGGACATTCCAGAAATGTGTAGATTTTATTTATTTCGAATGTATTTTCTTCCACCTTTTCTTGTAAATTTCTAATTTCGTTCTTTTCTGCATTCTTGGATGATAGGTAAAACCTAGTTATTGTGTGATAGGTAACACTTTATGTATCACCTAGTTATTGGGTGATAAGTAACACTTTGGGTATCCCCTAGTTACTAAGTGGTAGGTAGCACGGGTAAAACCTAGTTATTGAATGATAGGAAAATACTTCAGGTTTTACACAATATCATTTATGTTTTAACACATTCACATGTATAGCGTAATGTTTTAAACGGTACTTTTTACAGCTCAATATGAGTGAAGTCACTTGTATGGAGGAACTGATAGAGGGCCTGGAAAAGTGTGTGGCCGAGGAAATTGTTCGACTGAAAAGCTCAATAAGTACTCTGGAACACTCTTTGACTACAAAACTAAAGGCCCTTGAACGACAAATCGCGGATGTTACACTTGAGGACGAGTTTACAAAATTTAAGGAATATGTGGAAGGTAGACTGGAGAGTATGCATAACGACATAAAAATTAATGGAAAAATCGTAGAAACCAAGTTGGAGGATTTCCAGAAAAGACAAAACGACATCGATGCAGAATTAAAACAATTACAAACACATATTGAAGCAGGCGTTTCTTCCAACAAACAGACATTGTCAGATGCATTATCCGCAGCAATATCTTACTTAAACGACTCTCGCCCTATGGAACCAGAACCTTCATCATCTTCTGAGTACCCAAATCTTCAGTCACCACCATTGTCATTCATCCCAGCGTCGACTAACGCAACACCTACAAGGGATAATGGGTAAGCAATTACATTTAATCGTTCAATCCACTGACATTTGTTGACGTTATTGATTGTTTAAACATTACATTATAGCAATATAACATTAAAGCAAAATGATGTTGCATTACCTTCTAATAGGTAGGTTTTGAACATTTTACTCTGTATAAAAGGAAAAGAAATCAAAAGGCGCCAGTGTGTATTAACTGATGTATGACTGCTTCAATTGTTAGAACAGCTACTTTCTGGTGGGTATATCGAAATGTTTTGCCTACAACTTGATCAGCATTAATTATAAAAATTATATAAAATTAATGACTACTGACAATTAAATCATTCTTTATTTCAGGGGGTCAACCAGACAGGACAAAGAAGGAAAAGGTTCAGATGTTCTTCAGAAATATATGACGCCGTCAACAACTACGGACAAACTTAATCAAATGCAAAGAGCTTTCTTCAAATATTATGTGGATCAACACCCATCAGACAAAGCAAATGAACAGACAGTACAAAGATGTATAGAGGAAGGAATCGAGATGGGTGTTTGGACAGAGGGCTGGTCGCCAGACGGAGTTGCGGACTTTGAGCTATATCTAAAAGAAAGGATCCGAAACGAACGAAAATACTGCCAACGTATGGCCCTCAAGAAAAACCAGAAAAGCAGGTTCTCTGCGTTCATGAAATCATCCCAAAAGAGGATCAGTGTTCAAACCACAGAACAAGAAATGGACGAAGACTAAGATAATTAATTGAGTGACATGGATTTCGCATTTCCGCGTGATAATTTTTTTGTTAGGCAGGTAGTCTAACCTTGATTTAAACATTCTATAATCAAACACAATTGATAGATCTGACAAAGACCTGACGAAATCAATCATTTTCATTTGTCAATAGCACCGTTAATGACCCGGGGTTAGAGGTCAAAGAGTGTCACCAAGGTAGCTTAACGGGACCAAAAGGTGCTAGTTTGGCTACACAAACTTAAATTAAAGATGACTGTTTTTTATATATGGTTAGTGAAGAATTTAATGAAAGTGCTTAGTTTTATTTGTTTTTATCATTATAAATGAACAAATTACGTAAGAATTACGTAATTAGTGACATTTGAAAAAATCGAGAAAAAAACGCTTTCTTACGTGTTATTAAGTAATAAGTCACGAAATACACATGTATTAATGTTGTTTGATCATTGTAACATTGATTAATGACAATAAATACAATATTACGTAATAATCGGCAGACTTGTTATACTTTGAAAAAAAAACGTAAAAGTGTTACCAAATTAGCAAGTGCGTGGAGAAATTGAATTTTTGACAGGGGTAGGATTTGACTCGTATTTTCACAAAGGTTTTTTTGTTTAATTCAAAAGTTGAAGAGTTTGCCAAGTAAAATCGAACAGAATCATCTGGATATCGATTTCAGTGTTGGCGTTGTGACTGTTAAAGAGATAAGGACATTTAAATCAAATTCTGATCAAAGTTTAAGCATGTACGAAAACTTGTTTAATGGCATAATTAATATAGGTCTTGTGCTAATTTGGTTACCTTTGAGCTGGGAAAAGGGTTAGATAGTTTCCTTATGCTAATTGGCTACACTTCTTAATTACTTGTTTTAAACGACTTCTACAGATGTATTTGTATCGATTATTTCGATTTCATATAACCAATATCAATCGAATACATATGTGAAATGCTGGTATAACTAATATAATTAATCCCATTATAATATGTTACCAAAGTAGCATCAGCTAAGGGAGATATTCCCTACAACTAAAATTGTAGGGATTGTCTCCCTTGGAAAAATTCAACTTTTATATTACTTATTTCAAACGCTTATAACTCCTTTATTGATGCATATATGATTACAATTCTTCCATAATCACTTAGAGTAACTGATAATTAATATTATTTAATGATTTATAAGTATCTAACATGATAAATGAATGCAGTATGAGCTTTTCCCAGGACGAACTTTTACCATACAAAAGTACCAAGTTTATCACAAGAATTACGTGTCTACCTACTTCAAACGCTTGTAACTCGTTAATTTTTGCATATTTGATTAATAATCTTCCATGATTCGTTAGAATAACTTATACATGACAGTGTTTCATTGTATATTAGTAATTAAACTTGTTATTGGATTCGGTACGAGCTTTCCGCAGTTTGAGTTTTTACAATGCTAAAGTATCACCAGAATTACATGTCTCCCTATTTCAAATGCCTGTAAGTGTTTTATTGTTGAAGATAGCATTAAATAACCTTAATGATCACTTAGATAAACTTGTTATTAAACACATTTAATTATATACAAGTGATTAACATAGTTATTGTAAGCATTGCGAGCTTTTCCCTTGTTATAGTATCATGATATATCATATACATTTCATTAAAAACAAAACAAAAACAACTTTATTTAAAACCAATTATTAAGTGAGCTTTAATATTCACTAAATACATTTAAGTTGGTAACATGTACACTTTTTTCTAACCTCAGTCATTTTCACACAATAACCACTACATCAATCGGTTTTACTCTAATAACGCCTCACATACCAGTTCGATTTTTAATTGAATAGCATGTTTGTAATCACAAACGTCCCCTGTTTATGAATATCTACATTTTTATACGGTCTAAACGCCAATAACAAAATTCCAATTGACTTAGTAGATTTTTTGAGAAGAATTCCAGCCCAACCCTAATCCTAACCCTAACTGTATTCACTTTACCCCTAACCACGAGTCATTTTTACTTTAGTAACACTTTTGGTTTCTTTTTAGTATTTTTGCGTGTTCTTTTTCTTTCTTTCTTTTTTTCTTTATCTTTTTATTTATTCCTGTTTTCTTTAAGTCTTTCTTTGCCGTTAGGGAGATGATTCAGATGACATTTAAGTCTTTCTTTCTGGTTGGGTAGAGGTTTCAGATGGCACTTAATTTTTGCATTAATGCATTTCCAGGTACACATTTCCCTGTTCTTCTTCAATTGCTGTTGGATTCCTACTTTCTTGTAAAGATGCTCGTCGTTTAATCCTGGTTCTTGGTGCCGGAGGACTTCTTCGTGGATTACAAGATAAATTTCGTATTAACAGCTCTTGTTGTCTTTGTTTCTTCTCCAATATGTTTAATGTATCCATGAATGAGCAGTGCCTTGGACATTCCAGAAATGTGTAGATTTTATTTATTTCGAATGTATTTTCTTCCACCTTTTCTTGTAAATTTCTAATTTCGTTCTTTTCTGCATTCTTGGATGATAGGTAAAACCTAGTTATTGTGTGATAGGTAACACTTTATGTATCACCTAGTTATTGGGTGATAAGTAACACTTTGGGTATCCCCTAGTTACTAAGTGGTAGGTAGCACGGGTAAAACCTAGTTATTGAATGATAGGAAAATACTTCAGGTTTTACACAATATCATTTATGTTTTAACACATTCACATGTATAGCGTAATGTTTTAAACGGTACTTTTTACAGCTCAATATGAGTGAAGTCACTTGTATGGAGGAACTGATAGAGGGCCTGGAAAAGTGTGTGGCCGAGGAAATTGTTCGACTGAAAAGCTCAATAAGTACTCTGGAACACTCTTTGACTACAAAACTAAAGGCCCTTGAACGACAAATCGCGGATGTTACACTTGAGGACGAGTTTACAAAATTTAAGGAATATGTGGAAGGTAGACTGGAGAGTATGCATAACGACATAAAAATTAATGGAAAAATCGTAGAAACCAAGTTGGAGGATTTCCAGAAAAGACAAAACGACATCGATGCAGAATTAAAACAATTACAAACACATATTGAAGCAGGCGTTTCTTCCAACAAACAGACATTGTCAGATGCATTATCCGCAGCAATATCTTACTTAAACGACTCTCGCCCTATGGAACCAGAACCTTCATCATCTTCTGAGTACCCAAATCTTCAGTCACCACCATTGTCATTCATCCCAGCGTCGACTAACGCAACACCTACAAGGGATAATGGGTAAGCAATTACATTTAATCGTTCAATCCACTGACATTTGTTGACGTTATTGATTGTTTAAACATTACATTATAGCAATATAACATTAAAGCAAAATGATGTTGCATTACCTTCTAATAGGTAGGTTTTGAACATTTTACTCTGTATAAAAGGAAAAGAAATCAAAAGGCGCCAGTGTGTATTAACTGATGTATGACTGCTTCAATTGTCAGAACAGCTACTTTCTGGTGGGTATATCGAAATGTTTTGCCTACAACTTGATCAGCATTAATTATAAAAATTATATAAAATTAATGACTACTGACAATTAAATCATTCTTTATTTCAGGGGGTCAACCAGACAGGACAAAGAAGGAAAAGGTTCAGATGTTCTTCAGAAATATATGACGCCGTCAACAACTACGGACAAACTTAATCAAATGCAAAGAGCTTTCTTCAAATATTATGTGGATCAACACCCATCAGACAAAGCAAATGAACAGACAGTACAAAGATGTATAGAGGAAGGAATCGAGATGGGTGTTTGGACAGAGGGCTGGTCGCCAGACGGAGTTGCGGACTTTGAGCTATATCTAAAAGAAAGGATCCGAAACGAACGAAAATACTGCCAACGTATGGCCCTCAAGAAAAACCAGAAAAGCAGGTTCTCTGCGTTCATGAAATCATCCCAAAAGAGGATCAGTGTTCAAACCACAGAACAAGAAATGGACGAAGACTAAGATAATTAATTGAGTGACATGGATTTCGCATTTCCGCGTGATAATTTTTTTGTTAGGCAGGTAGTCTAACCTTGATTTAAACATTCTATAATCAAACACAATTGATAGATCTGACAAAGACCTGACGAAATCAATCATTTTCATTTGTCAATAGCACCGTTAATGACCCGGGGTTAGAGGTCAAAGAGTGTCACCAAGGTAGCTTAACGGGACCAAAAGGTGCTAGTTTGGCTACACAAACTTAAATTAAAGATGACTGTTTTTTATATATGGTTAGTGAAGAATTTAATGAAAGTGCTTAGTTTTATTTGTTTTTATCATTATAAATGAACAAATTACGTAAGAATTACGTAATTAGTGACATTTGAAAAAATCGAGAAAAAAACGCTTTCTTACGTGTTATTAAGTAATAAGTCACGAAATACACATGTATTAATGTTGTTTGATCATTGTAACATTGATTAATGACAATAAATACAATATTACGTAATAATCGGCAGACTTGTTATACTTTGAAAAAAAAACGTAAAAGTGTTACCAAATTAGCAAGTGCGTGGAGAAATTGAATTTTTGACAGGGGTAGGATTTGACTCGTATTTTCACAAAGGTTTTTTTGTTTAATTCAAAAGTTGAAGAGTTTGCCAAGTAAAATCGAACAGAATCATCTGGATATCGATTTCAGTGTTGGCGTTGTGACTGTTAAAGAGATAAGGACATTTAAATCAAATTCTGATCAAAGTTTAAGCATGTACGAAAACTTGTTTAATGGCATAATTAATATAGGTCTTGTGCTAATTTGGTTACCTTTGAGCTGGGAAAAGGGTTAGATAGTTTCCTTATGCTAATTGGCTACACTTCTTAATTACTTGTTTTAAACGACTTCTACAGATGTATTTGTATCGATTATTTCGATTTCATATAACCAATATCAATCGAATACATATGTGAAATGCTGGTATAACTAATATAATTAATCCCATTATAATATGTTACCAAAGTAGCATCAGCTAAGGGAGATATTCCCTACAACTAAAATTGTAGGGATTGTCTCCCTTGGAAAAATTCAACTTTTATATTACTTATTTCAAACGCTTATAACTCCTTTATTGATGCATATATGATTACAATTCTTCCATAATCACTTAGAGTAACTGATAATTAATATTATTTAATGATTTATAAGTATCTAACATGATAAATGAATGCAGTATGAGCTTTTCCCAGGACGAACTTTTACCATACAAAAGTACCAAGTTTATCACAAGAATTACGTGTCTACCTACTTCAAACGCTTGTAACTCGTTAATTTTTGCATATTTGATTAATAATCTTCCATGATTCGTTAGAATAACTTATACATGACAGTGTTTCATTGTATATTAGTAATTAAACTTGTTATTGGATTCGGTACGAGCTTTCCGCAGTTTGAGTTTTTACAATGCTAAAGTATCACCAGAATTACATGTCTCCCTATTTCAAATGCCTGTAAGTGTTTTATTGTTGAAGATAGCATTAAATAACCTTAATGATCACTTAGATAAACTTGTTATTAAACACATTTAATTATATACAAGTGATTAACATAGTTATTGTAAGCATTGCGAGCTTTTCCCTTGTTATAGTATCATGATATATCATATACATTTCATTAAAAACAAAACAAAAACAACTTTATTTAAAACCAATTATTAAGTGAGCTTTAATATTCACTAAATACATTTAAGTTGGTAACATGTACACTTTTTTCTAACCTCAGTCATTTTCACACAATAACCACTACATCAATCGGTTTTACTCTAATAACGCCTCACATACCAGTTCGATTTTTATTTGAATAGCATGTTTGTAATCACAAACGTCCCCTGTTTATGAATATCTACATTTTTATACGGTCTAAACGCCAATAACAAAATTCCAATTGACTTAGTAGATTTTTTGAGAAGAATTCCAGCCCAACCCTAATCCTAACCCTAACTGTATTCACTTTACCCCTAACCACGAGTCATTTTTACTTTAGTAACACTTTTGGTTTCTTTTTAGTATTTTTGCGTGTTCTTTTTCTTTCTTTCTTTTTTTTTTTTTTTTTTCTTTATCTTTTTATTTATTCCTGTTTTCTTTAAGTCTTTCTTTGCCGTTAGGGAGATGATTCAGATGACATTTAAGTCTTTCTTTCTCGTTGGGTAGAGGTTTCAGATGGCACTTAATTTTTGCATTAATGCATTTCCAGGTACACATTTCCCTGTTCTTCTTCAATTGCTGTTGGATTCCTACTTTCTTGTAAAGATGCTCGTCGTTTAATCCTGGTTCTTGGTGCCGGAGGACTTCTTCGTGGATTACAAGATAAATTTCGTATTAACAGCTCTTGTTGTCTTTGTTTCTTCTCCAATATGTTTAATGTATCCATGAATGAGCAGTGCCTTGGACATTCCAGAAATGTGTAGATTTTATTTATTTCGAATGTATTTTCTTCCACCTTTTCTTGTAAATTTCTAATTTCGTTCTTTTCTGCATTCTTGGATGATAGGTAAAACCTAGTTATTGGGTGATAGCTAACACTTTATGTATCACCTAGTTATTGGGTGATAAGTAACACTTTGGGTATCCCCTAGTTATTGGGTGATAAGTAACATTTTGGGTATCCCTTAGTTATTGGTTGATAGGTGAAACTTTTGGTATCCCCTAGTTATTGGGTGATAGGTAACACTTTGGGTATCCCCTAGTTATTGGGTGATAGGTAACACTTTGGGTATCACCTAGTTATTGGGTGATAGGTAACACTTTGGGTATCACCTAGTTATTGGGTGATAGGTAACACTTTGGGTATCACCTAGTTATTGGGTGATAGGTAACACTTTGGGTATCATCTATTCATTGGGTGATAGTTGAAACTTTGGGTATCATCTAGCTATTGGATGATAGGTGAAACTTTGGGTATCACCTAGTTATATGGTGATAGGTAACACTTTGGGTATCCCCTAGTTATTGTGTGATAGGTAACACTTTGGGTATCCCCTAGTTATTGGGTGATAGGTAACACTTTGGGTATCACCTAGTTATTGGGTGATAGGTAAGATTTTTCAAATGTTTCTGGGGGAAAATAGGGGAATTTATTGTTAGGTCTATTAACTTCGGTTATCATACAGGGCAACTATCCATAACACAGAGGCAGGGCTTAATTACATGCATACCAAAACCAGACAAACCTAAGCATTTCATAAAAAAACTGGAGGCCAATTTCTCTGTTAAACACTGTGTATAAAATAGCATCAGGTACTATAGCACAGAGAATAAAAACTGTCCTAGACAAATTAATTAACAATGACCAAACAGGTTTTTTAGCTGGGCGTTACATAGGGGTTAACACACGATTGATTTATGACATTATGCAATACACTGAGGAAAAGGATATACCAGGAATGTTATTAATGATTGATTTTCAGAAAGCATTTGATTCTGTGTCTTGGCTATTCATAGAAAAAGTTCTACTTCTTTTTGGTTTTGGTAAAAGCATAATTCACTGGTTTAAAACATTACATAATAAAGCACAGTCAGCTGTAAATCAGGGGGGGGAACCTATCTTCTTTCTTTGATATTAAGAGGGGCTGCCGACAGGGGGACCCGGTCGCGCCGTATATGTTTATTCTTTGTGCTGAGGTTTTGGCAATAAAGTTAAGAAACAATAGAAATATCATTGCTGTTGAAGTTGAAAACTGTCCTATATTACTATCTCAGTATGCTGATGATACTTCGCTTATCCTCGATGGGTCTGAAAAATCACTAAAAGAATCCATCAGAGAGCTTAATGAATTTGCAAATATTTCTGGATTAAAAATGAATATTGATAAAACTCAAGTAATATGGATTGGAAGTAAAAAAGATAATGAGGATAAACTTTTACCTGAACTTAACCTACAGTGGGGCAAAGAAAGATTTACATTATTAGGAGTTGATTTTAGTGTGAATCTACATGAAATACCGAAACTAAACTTTGATAAAAAACTCACTAAACTGAAATCGCTAATAAGAATATGGAATAGAAGATCATTAACTCCAATAGGAAAAATAAACATTATCAAGTCGTTGCTTATATCACGATTTAATCATCTCTTTATTTCATTACCTAATCCAGATGAGAAGTTTCTGTTTAAACTCAACTCTCTACTTTTTGACTTTCTATGGGATGGAAGACCAGATAAAATCAAACGGGATACAGTTATGCAAAACTATGCTAATGGTGGTCTTAAGATGGTCAATCTTGTAGCTTTTATAAATGCATTGAAACTGACTTGGATAAGGAGACTCTATCGCAGTACTGAGAAATGGCAGATAATTCTAAAAACCTATATTGACACTGACCTTCTTGCAAACTGTGGTAATAATTATATTCATTTATGCATAAAAAAGTGCAAAAACAAATTTTGGTGTGATGTTTTCAAAGCTTGGGGTACACTTAACACAAAATATGAGGATAAGCTATTTCAGAGTAATATATTATCTGTCCCAATTTGGTATAACAATAAAATAAAGATAGGAGGTAAAACAGTATTTTATGAGAGTTGGTTTAAGAAGAATATAACTATCATAGCTAATTTAATCAAAGATACCAACAGATGTGTTTTCTATGGAAGGGAAGAATTTATTCGAAAATATCAAATAAATACAAATTTTTTACAATACCAGGGTCTGGTCTCTGCATTCAAAAAATTTATTGCATCAGATACTATCTCTAACCCCTCTATAATCTATCCTTGCATACCAATCACCTTACGTATCTTTCTTCAAGACAAAAAAGGGTCAAAAAGGTTTTATAATACTCTAATTAAATGTAACGTGTTACCATCGGGTACCAAAAAATGGAATAGTATATTTGATAATATAGATAAACAAACTTAATTATTTAATGCCATTCCATGTAACAAAAAATACAAAGTTCCAGTGGTTCCAGTATAGGGTAATCCACCATGCATTAGCAACAAATTCCCTTCTTTTTAAAATTAGATTAGTTATCTCCCCTCTTTGTGTGTTGTGTAACTCTGAGCAAGAAACAATCGGTCATCTGCTGTGGGAATGTCAGGAAGTACAAAGACTATTACAGAGTCTTGATATTTTGTAAGAAGCTCTATTTATCCCTTTCTCAGTAAACAAGCAAACTTTCATTCTTGGTCTCCTACATCAAAACTTCCTTCCGAGTAACAGAGTAGACAATGAGATTATAATTATTATCAAACAGTATATTTATAAAATGAGATGCTTACACCGTTCACTAAATTTGCATGCACTAATTAATACAATCAAAGATAATTATATGATACAAAAATATATAGCTAATGGTAAGGATGATAAAGTAAAACGTAAATTTGAGAATGAATGGAAAAAATTAATACAGTTTTGATCTACACACGTTGATCTATTACCCATCGCATTACTAGTTTTTCTTTTTTTTTCTATAATTTTTTATAATTATATACATAACAGTCCTTGACCATACCGAGTAATCAGATATAAAGAAAGAAAAACATTAAAAGATTAAATTACTCTAACCTATTTTACCATCTCACCCAACAATCCACTTTACTATTTCTTCATTTTCTTCAATTTCTTTCTCTTTAAATTTCTTATCCCTAATAAAGTTCTATTTCATTTCCTCATTTCTGTATGTTGATGTCAATTTATGGTTGTGTGTGTGTTTATGCATGTGTGCATGGGTGCATTTCAAACAAAAGTTTACTGTGATATTTATGAATCAGAAGGTTCCATAATGGTTATGAAAGTATGAATTTTGATTTGATGATGATAATGAATTGTTGAATGTGAATGATGAAGATGCATTATTTAGTATGTACAATAATCATGATAGTAATATTGATTGTGATATATATGTTGAAATGGATGATGAGGAAGATTATCATGTTTTTGAGGATGATGATGATGCATTATTTAGTGTGTAACATAATAATATTGATTGTGATATATGAGGATTATCATGTATGGTGATAATAATAATAATAATAGTAGTAATGATCACATGCATTTTTGAATGTTGATGATGATGTTGATGATTCTTTTGAATGGAATGTACTTGTTTGACACGCAATGACTATATGTGCACCTGTGGTTGGATGTGTGAGAGGGTGTGAGTGTATTTGTCCTGTTCAACGTGTAAAATCTTGAAAAATAAAAAATTATAAAAAAAAAAAAAAAAGCACATATCACTTTTCTCCGTGGCATGTAAACAGTGGAACCCGGCAAGGAGTCCTACTTGTCGGCATGCCGGAAGTTATCTTTCACAATGAAATCTCGCCAACATCAAGTCTCGAAACAAACATCACGTGTTACGCCACTTCCGCCTAGCTTTATTCGCGCCAATAATAGGAAGATGGAGAATCTCTCGTCAGACGGCAAACTTGGGATGGAAGGTGGGTATTTATTCGTTTGAAGGTCTTAATCAAATCTTTGAACAAACTGTAGCGAGCGTTGACATTAATAAATTCATGTTGTGACAGGCATGCTTTAGACTAGCGAAGTACATATTGCACCGCGGCCAAGTTTGTTCAAAATCGTTGTTTGATTTTTTTTTTTCAAATTTGCCATCATTGCTATTAGATACAATTATGTTGGCCCACTTTGGATAAAAATAGACAAAAAATATGTTTTGAACACTGTTTTGGTTTGCATGCTCGAAATTGGATAGGGTCGGTACTCGGTAGGCAGGGTATTTTTATCATTTTTACTCTAGTTGGAATATGATTTGTTATTTAATGCATTACCATGTCATTTATTATCTGTATTCACAAAAAATTTAGGGAATGATGTTTTGATCTGTTTTAAATGTGTACAGTTCTGAATGAAATTAAAATATTTTCCCCATTGTCACTAATTTGTCATGAGATTTCAGCCCATGTCTTGCCACTGTCGGAAAAAAGTCAAATAACCTGCTAAAAGTTAGATCCACAAATGGATAATGGATATAATGGCAGTTTTTTTGTTTTTGTTTTTGTTTTTGTTTTTTTTTTTTTTGCAACATTTTAATATTTAATCAATATTGAAATATTTGCTCCTGTAATTCAAAAAACACCTAATTAGTTGACCGCCAAGTCAGCAATTTTGTATGGCTGATTTTTTTAAACAACAACTATTGTGTCAATGAGGCATGTGGCTTTAGATAATCACCTCAATGGGTCAGTTAATTAATCTAGGATTTGGGGGAATATACCCTTTTCTGTGTAAAGGGGAAAATTAACCGGAATACCAAGGGGCCACAGGTCCTGGGGCAAAGCCACCTGGGCCAAAAACAATTTTAAGCATTTTCAGCACCCTTGGATTGACTCCCATGATCATTTTTAAAAGGTGTCACTCAGCATCATGTGAAAGAAAGAAATTTATTGAACAGTACATAAATTCACTTCAGATTCAAAACAAAAAATGATTTATTTTCAGGCAGGGGAAAATGTAACGAGATAAACAGTATTATTCAGGTGGAAATAAAGGAAATTTTAAATGTTTGAGGGGAAAATTCAGCAAGAGGGGAATTTAAGCAGATGGGGGAAACTACCCAATATCAGTAGTATAATGGTCCTAGGTTGGACCTTGGCTGTTCTTGAAAAGCCTGCATTCTTAATTTTTTATACGAAGAAACCATAACCAAATGTCATCTGCAAAATAAAAGTAGCCCACGTACAGAGAATTAAAAATATTTTGCAAAATATGTTATTAAAAAACCCACTGTTTTTGGCCCTATAGGAACACGTTAACCTGTCATTTCCACAGTATCATTATTATAAAGAAATTAAATGGAATGAAACAAAATATTAAGACCAGATAAAACTGTTCTGTATTACAATGACTTTTAGGGGGATGACTTACACACTTTTATTTTTTGCAGAAAATCAAATTACAGCTGAAGATTTATATACATTCACTGAAGGCGATATAAAGGACCTTTTCAAAAGTTTTGGTGATCGAAGGATTGTACGAAAGCTAATAGATTTGAAGCAGAGAGGAGATCATATAGATAAAGTCACAGATAAGGAATCAGAAAGTATTGAGACTTCCTGCACTACAGACAGTGAAACTGAAAAATCAAGTTCTATCCTGACACCTAAAACAAAATTTAAAATAGAGGAAACGCTTAAAAAAAAGTTATCAGAACAAAAAGTAATTCGGCTCAGAGTTATTTCAACAACTTGATGAAGGATGCACTGAAAGCAACAAAGCTATGGAAAAATCCTGTGCCATTACAGGATATTACAAGTCGAAAAAAAGAAGAATTCTATACAATTATTGAAAACCACGTCCCTGCCCTCAAATCGAAAAGGTCTGAAATTTGGAGGCGTGTTGGAGAAAATCTACAGAATAGAAGAAAGTATTTGAAGGACCTCAGTTCAGGAAAAAGACAGGCATTCCTCACACAGAAACATATAACCCAATCAAGTGAAAAGTGTAAACAAATTGATTCTAGTTTGTGTAGTCTGAAACCAGGTGATTTGGTAAAATTGAAGCATAGTAATGACAGTACTGGTGACATTATCACTGTAGCAACAGGTATCTTTCTAGGCAAGGAGGATGATGTGCATTCAAATGTTGTTTTGAAAAGTAAAGACATGGAAGTGAAAATGGATGTTGATTTGCCAGCTGTAACACCAGATGGCGCCACAACGTTAAAAGCTGCTGGCCTGAAACAAATGATACTTTTCTGGACAAAAAAACTGGAAAAAGTGGAAATGAAGAAAACAAAGGCTGCCTCAAGCACATGCAGAAAGTTGGTTGAAATGTCTAAACAAAGTTCATGTTCATCTAGCTCTGATGATATCAGCAACCAGCAGTCCCATGGCTTGATTGATGTGGATGATTGTGAATTACCTCTTCCTGATGATGTGGATGATTGTGAATTACCTCTTCGTGATGTGGATGATTGTGAATTACCTCTTCATGAAGATGATATGCCAGTTATAAAAAAGAAACGCCGTCAAGAGAAAGAAACTCCAAGCAAGCCTGCAGACAAGTGCTCAAAATGTAATTTTCGATCATTTGTGTTGATGGAATGGTCTAACAATAAAATGTTCTGGGGAATCAAATGTGTCACCGAAACCGATTTTCTAATAAGAAACGCTATAAAAAGTTGCGGAAAGTTGGATTTTGATAGCAAAGTTGTGGCAGACAACACTGCAAACATCAGGCTGAGCTCAACTGACATTGAAATTAATCCAAACATGCGTTACTGTATCTGGGAAATCCCAAAAGAAAATGAATTTCTTAAGCTTGATCCGAAAGTAGGAAAGTTTGGATGCCTAGAAATAGTAAATCGGGAGAAATTTGAAATCCTTCTAAAGCAAAAGCTTCAAAATTATAATTGTGATGATCAGTAGTTGATTCTCATAGATAGGCTGTGACGCTGTATGTATTTCATGATCAAATACTGTAAAAACATCTCCTTCCTGAATCCGAAGTTTCTTTCTTTTTTTCTTGATGAATGGAAATAATCTGGATACCTGTTTGAATGCACGTTATTGTTGTAAGATGCATGATGCATATGTCAAGATGACCTGTACAGCCTTCATGATTCTGCCGTCATCATGCTCTGTACATCGTCTGTAAACTTTTTATTGAAACAACTTTTGAAAAACTACAAGGCCCAGAGTAATGATAGTTGGCCAGTAGATACTACTTTTAAGTTTCTTCATATAAATAACCTTGACCTACTTTCAAGGTCATGGGCATTAGCCGTCAGATGACAGTTGAGGCCCATGGGTCTCTTCAATTGATCTTGTACATATATATGTTACATTTATGTTTTATAAATTCACTATGTTGCTGTATATTGGCTTATGATGTCACCTGGCATCAGTATTGGAAGTTCAGAAATATTTTTTTGAATGGGAAAAAAAGATTTTTTCCATATTTTGTGCCAGACGTATCAGGTTGAAATCCAAGGTATAAGTTTTCGGGAAAGATAATCTTGACAAATTTCCCACCTTATTATGTTTAATGTTGGTTCTTGTAGATGATCTGTTTTGATTTAATTTTTTGTTTGTATCTAAGCAAAGTTTTTTTTTAACAAATTAAAACACTATTTGTGTCGTCGGGAAAGTAAACATTATGGGTATCGCTGTGTCACGTTGGCGTCGTCCACTCAAAGGTTTAAACACAATAACTATAGTATCTTTGGATTAATCGGACTCGAAGCTTCATACAATGCTTTTTTACCACAAGGGCCTGCTTTTCAGGTCAAAGGTCAAGGTTACCGATACTATAATTTATATTAAAATAGAAAATTGGTTTCAGTGTGATAAACTGATTACCAAAATTTTCTGAGGACAATCTCACCCAAACTTGGCACAGTACTTCTTAACCTCGAGGCCAAGGCTTACAGGTAACAGAGATAGCATTTCAGGTCAAAGGTCAAGATCAAAGATGCTATGAATCTAAAATTGGTTTTTGTATGATGACTTAACTCTGCTTTGGCCCATATAACTCTTAGTCTAAATTCATATTATACTTCCTTGCTAAAAATTCTTAGCTGAGATTGCTTTTCAAGTCAAAAGGTCAGGGTCACGGTTACTATAAACCAAATAAGTTTTGGTATATCTTTATAGAAAACCACATAAAGAATAGTTGCAGCTGTGTGCAGACGATACATCCACTTCCTTTGTCTTTATTAATATTTGCCTATGATTACACATGAAGGCCTTTTTGACAGATTTGGAAAGGGGCATTTTAACTGTAGTTTGAGAAGTTGGCAAAATTTTAAATAATTTCTGTGTAGAATTTGGCTCATGTATCGGTCACCAGGTGTCCTCAAAAAAGATTTGTTTCATTGCTTCTAATTATAAGTGTGTTCACAAGATAAAAAAATGACAAACACAAACAAGTTATGTACATAAATTTCATTTTATTATAATCACAACTTTGTTTTTGTTTTTTGGTTGTTTTTTTTAATCAGTGAAAATTGTAATTGGAACATTATGTATATTTAGATGACAGGTCAATAAAATTTCATATCCAGTCAAGTTGTACTTCAGCTATGTATACTTCTCAAGTCATCCATAATGAGCATAATATATGCTCCGGATCCATCTGTAGTGTAAAACCGGGCAGCTGTACACCTAAGTGTACAGTAGTACACCCAACTTGCATACTTGCTGCAATAATAAAGGGCCATCAATTGACAAAAAATGTTTACTGTAATCTGACGTGTTTAGAGTGGAAATTTTTTGTGAAAGATTATTGAAGTGAAAATTTTAATATTTTAGTCTTCACCTGTTTTACCTGTACATGCTGTAGAACTAAAATTTGTGTTATGTTTGGAACTCCTGATAGCATACAATGTACAAATATATTAGAAATATTGTAATGTACGTGAGATCTCTAAACTTTGCCAATGGAATATATAAAGCATTTTTTTTTTCGAACCAGTCATGATCAGATTTACAGCAAAACATTTCTTTTCAATATGGTCGGCACAAGTAATTTTAACTTAAAATTGTCATCAGGTTATAAAATTATTATAAATGATATAAACTGAAGTACACTCCTTTGTGGCAATTAATTCACAGTGGCCATACAAATGGTAATAGAAAAGTAATGGTCATTACGATTACATGCATCTCGTGTAATGGCCTTTAATGTGTTTAGTCCATGACTTTTGTAAATGATCTGTAATGGCCATTATATGTTTCTATTTAAAAACATCAAAAAATATAATGGCCATTACAAATATATTCTATTTTTGTTTATTTTGATGGCAAATTCATGGGTTTGGCCATTGCTTTACAGGTCATTAAAGGTGTACAAAAGTAATAGCAATACAAGTAATGGCTTTATAATGGGTTGGTAATGGGTATTCTGACAGTAGTGTAAGTTGCCTAGAGTAACAGTGTAGACTCGAGACAAAATTCCTTTTACACTACAGATCCTGAAAGTAACTGGAACTTTGCCACATCGCATTGGTGGGAGTAGGTGGATGCCCCACATGAAGAAAGCATTAGATGCTTTCTTTAGAACATACCCAGCATTTCTGTCTCACCTCCAGAACCAATCGCACAGTAACAGCAGAGCTGAAGGACTGGCCAAGATGATGATGGAATTAAACACAATTGCATTTGCTGCTATACTCCAAGTATATATACACATTTCATTTTTTGTTCATTTGTCTTGTAGTCTTACTTATACTTAAGTCTCTATAATTTCTAAATGGTTAAACCACATCCTTAGGAGAGGTACTACGTATACGTCTAGACTACTAATAAATCCTGACATGAATTGAAATAGTTGTAGCTAGCTTTCATACATGTACTAATAGAGTACCAGTAATAACAAATCCCTTTTCATTAGTCAAATTCTTATTCAGGATGGTTTAATCATTCTCGGAGTCTGACTGATCATAATGTGTTTCTTGTCTTTTGTGTTATTAATAGCTTTGAAATCATTGAATAAATTAATGTGATTAATTATTTATTTCCAGGATCTCATTGGACCTTTGTCACGAATGTCATTGTGTATACAGAGCCCAAATATCACTGTAGGTGATGCAATGGATATGATTGAATCTACTAAAGATGTATTGCAGTTATTCAAGAAAAATGAAAGGTAACTTAGTCCTGTATCATTAACTACAATTTTATGCATTCTCGTCAAAAATAATAATATCAATTTGAGAACAAAGATCAATTCTTATTTTCAAACAATGTTGCAGGTTTTAGATTTTATATCTTTTGTTTCAGACTGAATGAGAAACTGACATCAATCTTAGATGACAAAAACTTGGATGGATTTGATTTGAGATCAAAGGGCCAAACACCAGACTTTTTAAAACTGCGGGGCAACTTAGTGGACGAATTGGTCCACCATATCACCATTAGAGTTAATTCAAAAGATGAATTGTTGAAATCCACGATAATCAGAAGTTTTCGAAACTGGCCACAGGAAACAGCAAGTAGTAATTACCTTCTAGATATTAATTTGTATACCATATACTGTTATAGATTTCATTCAAGTGAATGATAATAACTGAAGTTCTGATATTTTAGTTCCTAAATTTTGTGTTTTGCTGTCTAGACTATTTTATTTCAACAAATTTGTGTTTTGTTCTCTAGACTACCATTTAATAACTTATGCAAATTGAAATTATGGTTACTGTACACTGATCTTTTGTGATTTATTTTTGCTTCTTGCTTTTCAGAATTTTGTCTCCAGGTAAAGTGCAGATACTGATACTTCTATTCTATACTCTTTCATAATAATTACATTTGCCAATCTAGCTTAATTACCTCATAGTACACCTTATTACTTCACTTTACTAATCTAATTTCTATCACAGTTGCTGTGGCTTTTGTGTGGCTTTATATGTAGTATTAATATGTAGATGGTTCAGGTTGTTGTGCTCCTATTAATCGACATGATTCTACTAGTTGTAGTACCAACTTTAAATTTTCTTCCATCATTTAATTTCTATCCATAAATTCTGTATCACTTTCATGTGTATAATCAGGCTAGCACTTCATATCTAATTAATTTAATTTTTTATGTTTATTTACTATTAATCAATTGTTGACATCAAGTATTTGTATGTGTGTTATGCAGATTGATATAAAATAATTATTTTAAATTGATACAATATTTCTCTTATGAACATATAAGTAAATATCCTGAACATGATGTTGAAAGCAAGAAAATATTTACACATGATATATTGTATATTATTTTCTTTTAGATTCAGAGTTTGGTGTGAAATAAATAGAGTTAATACAGGAAAAGTTTAAGGACACATTGAAATCTCAAAATGTTGAGACTGCTGAGATACAAACAGAGTGGCAACTCCTGAAAAAGTTGGTGTACAAAAGGTAGATTTTATTTGTCAGATAAATTCCTAGTTAATTACACATTTTATTTAAAACATGAATTTGATCATGACATTTACTTATTTCAACATGATGTTTATTTTCAGATATGGTGCCAAAATTGATGATGCGATTGTGACATGGGAGAGCGTAAATTCTGCATTCAGAGAGAACCATGGTGTTCACAACATCCTTGATCTCATAGATTTGTTGCTCAGTCTCCCTCCTACATCTGTGCAAAATGAAACTTCATTTAACCAGATGAAACTTATAAAGACAGACAGACGGCATGGAATCAGCCAGGAGCATTTGAATGATATGATGATGATCAGGCTTCAATCTCCTGCCATTGAGGACTTTGACCCTACACCAGCCATTAACAAATGGATGGTGAGTTGCAGCTATTTTCTGTATTTCAGAGAGTATAAATTCTGAGTGTCTACTGTGAGTATTCTGTTGTTGATGTTTCAGTATCTCCTTGAGCTCAACTTCTTCAAGAAACCTATTCTCAACTTCTTTCCTTCACCTCAAATCTAATAATTAAAATATTTAAACTGTTAATAACATGTAGATAGGATGTCCATTGCTTACACATGGCATTGACAGATACATTGTAAATTCTAATCTGAACAGTTTATAATTATATTTAATTTGCAATCTGGGTGATTCCAATGACATTATCTACTCAGTACTGTGTTAACTGTTTTGAAAGTTGCTACTAAAAATGCTAATTTCCATGTTTTGGTTTTCAGGTTTCTTCAACAAGTAGAAGGTGTAACTACTATAGAAAACCCAAATCAGTAGAGATCGTAGATGGAACTGATGAGGATAATGTTGATAATATTGAAAGTTTTCCAGTTACTTTTGAAACACAATCTGAATGTCAGAACACAGAAGCAGAAACTGACAGTGAAATGGATAGTGACAGTGAAATTGAATGTGAACAGAACAAGTTAGATGTCTTTACAAAAGTGAAGAATTTCACAGAATAAATGTGTTGAAACAATTTCAATCATTCAATCATTGTATTCAGTCATTATTTTTTCTCAGATTTCACCCAAACAAAATGATATAAAAGAACCAAACAACATAATATGTACATCTCTATTAATTATTAAATCTTTGGAACTTGTTGAAGTGTATCAAGTACAACTGTTTAAGTGGACCTACACTATGAGATGTTTATGCAAACATTACTTACTAATACTATCAGCACTTACTGGTCATTAGTATATTTGCATGCTTCAAATTTGGAAAATTATATCACACAGTACATGCAGTATTGATTATTGATATTGTTAATTGTAGCTATGACATGAAAAGTTAAGTATAATTTGGCAACTCAAAACATTGAACTTGACTATAAACAAAAATAATCAAGAGTTGTAACAAATTTATTCGGACTGACAACATTTGTAAGCGTGTCAGTCCAAATGTCTGACACATGAAAAAAGTTTTCATATGTTCTGCCATGTGAAGACAAATGCTGTCATAACTATTTTTACTTTATGTAAAGTACATGTTACACACTGTTACTGTATGGAGGTAAACAATTGATGGTGCTTGAAGTTTCACAAAAGTGGAAACATCTAATTAAGCCATTGTGACTCTTAACCAAACTGCAATAGAACAATACTACTTTTATTATGTATCATTTCCATTATTGATGATTGAGCGTGGAGATGGATTTACATTGAGGCAGCAACCAATTTATTTTTAAGTAGATTGTGATTTAAATTCAAGTGGACTATAGTTACATATGTAAGAGGCAAGACTTGGGCCAAGTCATCTGGAAATTGTGTTAATCTGTAATAGTGCAAATTTTTTTTTTTTTTTTATTGTAATTTGGAACTTTCTGCTATAGGGACTTGCCTCCATTGAGTATTATTGAATGGTGATCATGAAACTATCTTGTTTGTAAAATTATGAAATGTCATTTGATTTTGTTGGCCAGTGAGGGAATACTTGTACTTACGCAAGTGCAATAGCTCAGTAGTAATGTTTTGTGTAATAAGTTGGATGTGGCAATTGATAGCACGGGTATAAAATTTTAATTGATTTTTATGCTCAGTCCTTTGCGAGGAATCCAAATAATTTTAATCACCTGTGATCTGCCCTGAAAACCATGCTGTGCAAGGTCAGGTTGTGCGTCTCCCACTGGTGGAAATGTAATAGGGTATATATTTTCATTAGTATTTTGTTCATTGTTAGTTAATATGCCTATCAATAACCAGTTATTGAACAACTAGTATAAATTGATATGTATTATAGTTTTATACAGGTTGTCTAGTATGAAAGATTGTATAGGGAGAGTCTATTGCGGTTAATAGTGGTGAAAGGTTGTATGGATGTGCCTAAGTATGGGATATGAGCTTACCTGTGTGTGCATGAGAGTGAGGTTCTAACTTGTTATGACACCTGACTAAGGACGGGCTGTATGATTGGTCAGGACAGGTGCCTTAGTTTACCTGTGTAGGGCTTTGGCCACCCTGGGCACTCTGCTCCTGACCAGTGACCAGCGCTGTAGCTGAATCTTATGTTTTAAGCTGGGGTGTATTTACTGACCAGGTAAGTTTCTCTGCTTTGCCTAATACAGTATATTTTTTTATTTGGTTATCTAATAAGTTCTAGAAATGTAAGCAATGCACCATCTTGTTATTGCAATTGTAATTGTGTAAATTTATCATTACTCTATGTAAAAGATACTGACATTTTTGTCAGAGTATTTTTGTAATTTCAAGGTCGAAGTGACGTTGATATGGTAAAGATTGAAATAGTTTGGTTAAATTCTATTTCTATGAATTTATATTAAATTCATAAAGCCCAGTGTTTAAAATATGTAAATTTATATTACCATAGTGGAAAGTTTGAATACTGTTTGGAAGCTAGCACCTGAGAGAAAATTAAAGAAAACCTCCACACCATGGCTGTGGGGTGAGTGTTATATAGGTCTGATATATTTTAAACTGTTTTATCTGTGTTTTTAATTAACCTCTTTGTGACAAGTTCTGTAATGTACATTAGTGTAAGTTGTGTTAACTAGAATGTCGGTGTGCAAGAAATAATATTTATATCTATATGGCTAAGGAACATAATAATGTACAAGAAGTGTCATCTATGAATTCATATATTCATTTGAAAGATATATATAAAATACTATATTGGCTTTTCTCATAGTCTGATTATAAAAGCAGGTATTTTACTATTGTTATATTATAGCATTAGTGTAGAGTTATTTCCCTTGGCTGTAGTAGGTATGCAAGTGTGTGAAGTTTGATTGTTTGCGTGTGAGACTCATGTGTTGTATTTGTTTTGCTTGCAGGGTTTTTGTTGTTATGTGGTTTTAACAGCAAATAAACATAAAGACATGAATTCCGGCTTTGTTCTGTCAATGACGTGAACCCCTGTAACAAATGGCGCCCAACGTGATGTTCAACGGCTAACTTAGGTGTTTATGGATTTCCTTCAGGAGCCTGTGTTGCTTATACTGTCATACCGGCCGGTAAGGTAATACCCCTTGTGCGAGCTACAGTGTCACTTTTTATTTCTACACTGGTCTTATATGAAGATGAAGCAGAGGTCTCCGCTTATACGCTACCACTGGTGAGAATTTTTATTATGAACTTTAAAAGGCTTGTGCAAGTCTAAAGTTAATGTCCTTGACTTTGGGTTTTGTACCCTGTACCTACCAGCTGTTTCCTGTTTCCGGTTTACTATTTACAACATGGAACTTGCATCATTTTGAAGCTGCTGTGAATAGACTTGATATACATTCCTATGGTTTTCCTTGAAGTGAAGTATCTCTTATTGACATTTAATTTATTATATTGAAGTATTTGCTTCTGTCGTTCCTTGAGAGACTGTGATAGGGTGATTTATAATATTTGTTTACAGAACATATCTATTAGATTTTTATTGAATATATTCTGTGATGTTAACTTAGCTATCACTGCCATTTGGCCATGTAACTTATAAAATACTTGTACTTGTAGGTGGATAATAATAATTATTTACAACCAATGTTCATTTCTTGAACTTGTGATAATAAATACTCTACATATGTACCTGTGATACAGACCTATATTTCATTCACCTCACTTTTGGGTAAATTTTGGTTTTCTTTGCGTCTCCTCTTTCTACAGTTGTTTGAGTTTCGATAGTTGTCTTGCATTCCTAATACTTTTGTTTTTTTTTTCTTCCCCTTAAATTCAATTAGGACAGAAAACATTTTGTATTTTGTTTTTTCCCCTAGTCCTACACCCTCGGCTTTATAAGTTTGCTATTTACAGTTAAATTTTACAAGTATAAGGTAAATTTTGGGATTTAGATTATTTTTTTCTCCTTTTTCTTTTCCCTTCTCCAAAACATAAGAATTTTTTTTTTCTCTCGACATTGACATGACATTTGACATTGTGTGTTAGATGTGGTGAAAACTGTGCCAAGATTGTAGTGGATAGTCATTTCTGTTTGTTTTTTTTCTTCTTTTCTTTCAGGTTTGTGTTTACATTCTGAATCATAAATTCTATAATTAAGTTACTACACTTTGCAATTATTTGGAACTTTATAAACTCTATACTACCCGTATTCTTCATTGTGGAAAATTATCAGCTTTGAGATTTGTTATATGATAGCTAGATCTTACCGTGCTTATATAATTGTTTGCTTTTCAGATTTCAATATTAATAGTGAAACTTAGTCGTACTATTTTGCATAGATATATCAGGGTACAACTGCATTAAAAGCCAGTTTGTACTTTAGTTTGTTTAAAATTGTTGTGTTCATTTTTTTTTCTTTCATTGCAATTATTTTGTCAAATTTTGTTTTCTTACTTACACTTTGGACTGTTTTATTTTTGGACTTTGTGTATTCACTTGGACTTTTGGAACACCATACTACACCTACAGTACTGGTGAAAAATTTCAACATGTCAGATGCAGAGAAGCTTAGTTCTATATTGGAAGAGATGGACATAAAGCCTAACGTGGAATCCAAGGAGGCGTTTTCTCAGTGGCTGATGGATTTTGCTAACAAGGGAGCTAAATCTAAGGGTGACACTCATGGTGCTGCAGGAGGTGGCCCAGCTCATCATACCCCTCACACATCCGTACTTCACCAGCGACCTAGGATATCAAATTTCTATGGTTCTTCTGATAAAAAAAGATCAAGTTAGCTATGAACAATGGAAGTATGAGGTGGAATGTCTTGAGGAGGACCACATATATTCTACTGAGGAACTTGCCTTAGCAGTCCGCCAATCCCTTAAAGGTGAAGCTGCTGGTGTGGCAAGAAGATTGGGTCGAACCAGTACTACAGGTCAGATCATAGCAAAGCTAGATAGTGTTTTTGGTATTATAGAGTCAAAAGAATCGCTTCTAAAAAAGTTCTATAGTGCTACACAGGGAGAAACTGAAGATGTGTCAGCTTGGGGATGCAGATTGGAGGAGCTGTTAGACAGAGCCAAACAGAAAGGAGAAGTACAGTCTCAGGGGATGGGAGAGATGCTTCGCTCAAAGTTTTGGAGTGGACTTCGACAACCCCTTAGAGATATCTCCAGTCACAAGTTTGATTCTCTGAAGGACTTCGATTCACTGAGGGTGGCACTTAGAACAATAGAACACGATCACATGGACACAACTGGGAAGAAGCCAGCTACAGCTAAGATGGCTGCTCAAACCAAGACCAAAGAGAATGATGAGATTACAGAGTTAAAGGCCATTATTAACCAGCTGTCAACAGATGTTAAGACCTGGAAAGAGCATAGTGGCAAGCAGGGACAGCAGGGACAAGGAAACAGAGATAAGAAACAGTACCAAACTCCTAGGGAAGGAAGGGAGCAGAGAGGAGATAAGAAAGATGTAGTTTGTTGGAGATGTGGCCAAGTCGGACATGTAAAGCTGGGATGCAGGGTTATTTTGGACCACTCAAAGAAGAGTTTAAACAAGAGTCAGCCTACCGAGAAGGGTCAGCAGTAGGCTGTGAGAGACAGAGACCCAAAGCGCATTCTGCTCGTTAGTCGGTGAATGTAGCGAGACTTTGGTGAGTATTTCTGGGGTAGATGTTTTAGCCCTACTGGATACAGGTTCGACTGTCCCCACTATGAGCGAGGCATTCTATACAGCTCGTCTGAGCCATTTGGAGCTACAACCAATCACGGATCTATTAGACATTGAGTGTGCTGGAGGCACACAGCTGCCTTATATTGGGTGTGTTGAGGCCACATTAAGTGGACATCCAGGATTGAAGGAGCATACTGGGTTGTTTTTAGTTGTTCCAGATAGTCGCTATAATAAACCCGTTCCATTGCTACTAGGAACCAACGTTCTCATTGAAGCATTTAATGGGAGTCGACGGGTGTTTGGTCCACGATTCGTGCGGGATACACCATTGGATACCCCATGGTATTTAACATTCCGTTGTTTGATGTTGAGAGCTATGGAGTTGAGGAGGAAATATTGGTGTTTGGGCATAGTGAAGACTGCTGGCCGAGGGAACATTGTGATGCCATCCAATTCCAGTGTGACCATACACGCTGTTATTGACAAGCCTGTCAATTATTTACCAACTTGTGCGCTGTTACAGCCGGTTACCTCACCAATCACCAGAGATCTGTATATCACACCTGGTCTATTTCACTATAATTACAGGGAGCCTACGCAGTATATCCCCATCACCATATCTAACGTCAGTGTTAGAAATCTCACTCTACCTTCAAGATCCATCCTAGCAGAACTTCATCCTGTATCTGTGGAAGGAACATTGGAAGATTATGATGTTTCAGCTGAACATAAGGATTTCAGAGACCTGTTAAATTTAGATGTTTCGACGTTGACAGCAGAACAACGACCAAGGACAGACAGTGTGCTACAACATTTTGCGGATGTGTTCTCATCTGAGGATTTGGACCTCGGACATTGCAAGACGACACAGCACCGAATAGATTTGACTGATGCTACGCCATTTAGACAGCGGTTTAGGAGGATCCCACCAGGTATGTACGAGGAAGTCAGGAATCATCTTCGGCAACTTGCAGCCTGCGGGGTTATCCGACGTTCCCATTCACCCTGGGCTTCATGCGTGGTGCTTGCTCGTAAGAAGGACGGAAGTCTTCGCATGTGCATTGACTACAGGCAGCTGAATCTTAGGACCAACAGAGATTCATATACTCTGCCACGAATAGAGGAGATTCTGGATTCCTTGTATGGATCAAAGCTTTGCTCAGTCCTCGATATGAAGAGCGGATACCATCAGGTAGATGTTATGGAGGAACACAAAGAGCGCACTGCTTTTACTGTTGGACCACTTGGATTATGGGAATACAACAGGTTGCCATTTGGGCTGATAAACGCTCCAGCTACATATCAGCTTTTAATGGAAGATTGCTTAGGGAACTACATTGGATCAATCTGTTTTATCTACTTGGACGACCTGATAGTGTTTTCGAAGGACTTCAATGAACACATGGATCGGTTGGATCTGGTACTACAAAGACTGAGGGAGAATGGTATTAAGTTATCTCCAAAGAAATGTTTCTTGCTGAAGACTAAGGTGAAGTATTTAGGATTTGTGGTATCGGAATCCGGAGTGGAAGCTGATCCCGATAAGATCGAGAAGATAGTCCAGTGGAAGACACCTCAAAGCCCAGAGGATGTGAGGCATTTCTAGGGTTCGCCGGATACTATCGGAAATTTGTCCGTAATTTTTCCAAGATAACCAAACCCTTGAATGATGTCTTGCCATGCACAGGTCGTGGGAATATAAAATCCAAGCAAAAGAAGCAACAGTCTGAACAGATTCAGTGGACATGGGGAAAAGAACAACAGGAGGCATTTGAACAACTGAAGGCTATACTAACATCACCACCTGTTCTGGGATATGCAGATTTTTCACTCCCTTTTGAGTTGCACATAGATGATAGTGCTAAGGGACTTGGTGCTATTTTGTATCAGGAGCAAGAAGGGAAGAAAATGGTAATCAGCTATGCTAGTAGAGGATTAAACAAGGCTGAAAGGAAGTACCCAGCGCACAATTTGGAATTTTTGGCAATGAAGTGGGCAATAACAGACAAATTCACGGATTATCTATACGGGAACCGCTTCACTGTAGTAACAGACAACAATCCTCTTACATATGTACTTACGACAGCAAAGCTGGATGCTACAGGACATCGGTGGTTAGCAGCGTTGTCATCACCATCAATTACACCGCGGGGAGGAATAACACAGATGCCGACATTTTGTCAAGGATACCAGAAGAAACCACCTTGGAGATTGAAACAGAATCGGTGAAGGCCATTTGTGCAAGTGTACAGAGTAATGAGAGAGCTGAAGTGCTAGCCATTGACAATACCCTAGAGGATGATGTGCAGAATATGGATCAGTTGACCTCACGAGACTGGAGAAAGCTTCAAGCTAGGGACAGAGTGCTGTCTCCATTCATGAGCGCTGTGAGGGAGAAACGTGAAACAAAATGAGTGAAAAATGGGTTTAATGGTAATGTTGGAATGGTGTGTATCGTGGAGAGCAGCATCTTAGTTTAAAGTACATCAGGTCAAAAGTCAGTTAATGCTGGACCGAGGAAAAGATCCCGTGAGTGATAGATAGTGATGCACGCCTGATAACGGGCGGGGTGTGTACCCAAGTGGTGAAGCACCGTGGCAGAATATCGCCCGTATGATTGATCAGGACAGATAGATGCTCTCTTGTATGCCGCGCGCTGGCGAACACATTTGTAAGTAAACAAGATAAGAAACAATGTATAAGGTAGATCAAAGATGGGAAGTTGATAACGGGTACTCCTAGTCGCACGTGCCTTCATAATCAGATGCTCCGGGGGCTGGGTTATTGTTGTCCAATTGGGACTAGGCTTAAATTAAGTATTTGGGTATTATTTATACAAAGATAATAGCCAGCAGAAGTGTAGTTGAGTCTGGGATCGAGTAGCTAGAGAGAGTTGGAAGTCGGACGTGGAGACGGGCAGAGTCCCGTAGGGGACCTGCTCCGCGATGGAGCGGGTCCTGGCCAAGTTGGCCCATGAACATTTGTATGGAACTCTTTGATATGGACGGGCAGGTTTTTCGTTTTTGTCTGCCTTACACAGATGTTTAGTTTTGGTGCCATGACATGATGCTGTATGTTGATTAGGAACCATCTTTTGTAATGGATACTAACGCGAAGTACTAACTATGGAAAACCACCATACGATGAAATAAAAGTTTCGGTCAACCCAAGTAAACACTGTGTTTAGTCATTGTGTTAAAAACGTAAACCGTCACGCCAGGACATGTGCCCAGCACAACTGTCTATACTACGTTATTTTGAGCACCTAGTGCTGAAAGATGGAATCCTGTGCAGACAAACCAACCATGAAGGTGAAATAGCGCTGCAGCGCCTTATACCGTCATCCAAGGTACACCAGGTCTTGGAGGCATTACATAATGATGTTGGTCATCCTGGCAGGGACCGGACACTATCACTTGTGAAGGAAAGATTCTTCTGGCCTGGGATGTCGAAGGATGCAGAAGGTTGCAGAAGTGTCCAAGATGTATCAGGAGAAAAACCTCTACAGTACAGATAGCAAAATTGGTAAACATCACCACTTCACAGCCTCTGGAGCTGGTATGCATTGATTACCTGACCTTAGAAACATCAAAAGGAGGATATCAGCATATTTTGGTGTTAACAGACCACTTTACGCGGTATGCACAAGCTTACCCAACCCGCAATCAGACAGCACGGACCACAGCGGAAGTCTTATTCAATAACTTCTTTGTGAACTATGGATTTCCCATCCGGCTGCATTCAGATCAGGGAGCAAACTTTGCTGGAAAAGTGATTCATGAGCTTTGTCAGATTACTGGGATAAGGAAGTCTAGAACAACGCCATATCACCCAATGGGGAATGGCATCTGTGAAAGGTTCAATCGCACTTTACTAGGCATGCAGGGTACATTGGAACCTGGACAAAAGATGAACTGGAAAAAACACGTGGCATCCCTTGTACACGCTTATAACTGCACCAAGAATGAACAAACTGGGTACAGCCCTTTCCTGCTAATGTTTGGAAGACAACCTAGATTGCCGGTGGACCTAGCCTTTGGTATTCCTAGAGGAGAAGAGCACCAGAGTCATTCCAGATACATATATGATTTGAGGACACGGTTGAAGGAGTCCTACGACATGGTGTGCAGGACATCTGGGAATGCCAAGGAAAGGCAGAAGGAGATATTTGATCGAAAGGTCAAGGGAGCAACCGTTGAATGTGGTGACCGCGTACTAGTCAAGAAGCTTGTCCACGAAAGTAAACACAAGCTTGCAGACAAATGGGAGGAGATAGTCCACATAGTGCAAGACCAACCTAATCCAGAGGTACCAGTGTTTCGAGTCAAGCCAGAGAGAGGAGGCGGACGTCTCAGAACTTAATAGTTAGTCCACCAGCTGATGTGACAGGCACCCCAACAAGTGCTCATGAGGACACAGATGCTGGAGAGGACATAGAAACTCCAGCAGGAGAGCGTGACGGCCCAATTCAGCCTGGAGTTGGAGATGGTGAGAGCAGCGATGACGATCGGACATCTGACAGAGAGGATGGTGCTCTCAGCCTATCTCAGGAGGACTCAGCAGCGTCAGATGAGGCTGTAGGAACCAGTCCAGCATGTTCAGTTCCAGTACCCGTTCCTAGAAGGTCCACCAGGATCAAGCAGACGCCCGCTTGGCAGGGTTCTGGAGATTATCTACTGTATCAGCAACAGACTGTTGGGAGGAAACCTGATTGGCTTATTAAGGCAACTTATATCCAGGAATTATCCAATTCGGGAGCCTTAAAGGATTTACCAGAAGAAATATTGGAATCACTCCTAGCAGTTATCAGTGGACCTATACCGTAAATGATGCGGAGATCATTTTAGTTTGTTGAGGGGGGAGTATGTAATAGGGTATATATTTTAATTAGTATATTGCTCATTGTTAGTTAATATGCCTATCAATAACCAGTTATTGAACAACTAGTATAAATTGATATGTATTATAGTTTTATACAGGTTGTCTAGTATGAAAGATTGTATAGGGAGAGTCTATTGCGGTTAATAGTGGTGAAAGGTTGTATGGATGTGCCTAAGTATGGGATATGAGCTTACCTGTGTGTGCATGAGAGTGAGGTTCTAACTTGTTATGACACCTGACTAAGGACGGGCTGTATGATTGGTCAGGACAGGTGCCTTAGTTTACCTGTGTAGGGCTTTGGCCATCCTGGGCACTCTGCTCCTGACCAGTGACCAGCGCTGTAGCTGAATCTGTTTTGAGCTGGGGTGTATTTACTGACCAGATAAGTTTCTCTACTTTGCCTAATACAGTATATTTTTTTATTTGGTTATCTAATAAGTTCTAGAAATATAAGCAATGCACCATCTTGTTATTGCAATTGTAATTGTGTAAATTTATCATTACTCTATGTAAAAGATACTGACATTTTTGTCAGAGTATTTTTGTAATTCCAAGGTCGAAGTGACATTGATATGGTAAAGATTGAAATAGTTTGGTTAAATTCTATTTCTATGAATTTATATTAAATTCATAAGGCCCAGTGTTTAAAATATGTAAATTTATATTACTATAGTGGAAAGTTTGACTACTGTTTGGAAGCTAGCACCTGAGAGAAAATTAAAGAAAACCTCCACACCATGGCTGTGGGGTGAGTGTTATATAGGTCTGATATATTTTAAACTGTTTTATCTGTGTTTTTAATTAATCTCTTTGTGACCAGTTCTGTAATGTACATTAGTGTAAGTTGTGTTAACTAGAATGTCGGTGTGCAAGAAATTATATTTATATCTATATGGCTAAGGAACATAATAATGTACAAGTAGTGTTATCTATGAATTCATATATTCATTTGAAAGATATATAAAATGCTATATTGGCTTTTCTCATAGTCTGATTATAAAAGCAGGTATTTTACTATTGTTATATTATAGCATTAGTGTAGAGTTATTTCCCTTGGCTGTAGTAGGTATGCAAGTGTGTGAAGTTTGATTGTTTGCGTGTGAGACTCATGTGTTGTATTTGTTTTGCTTGCAGGGTTTTTGTTGTTATGTGGTTTTAACAGCAAATAAACATAAAGACATGAATTCCGGCTTTGTTCTGTCAATGACGTGAACCCCTGTAACAGAAAGATATGGAATAAACTGGGTCAGAGGTCAATGTTGTCGGGTCCAAGACCAACACGGAAATTATTCGGAAGAACCCTATTTAATTTTTAAGTTGAATTTCGGCTACACGGTCGTAGCCTGCCCTGGTGGTTGGGGGGTGTGTAACAACGCGAGGGTCGTTCGGGCCATTTTTCCAGTTTGTAGCTCGTCTCGGGAAGCAGTGACCTCTGGGAAAAAATGTGACGTCACACTCTCTTTCCTCGGAGGCCAAGAAGCGATAGGTTGGTACTGATTTTTAGGGCAGTGTAATTTGTTAGAATTTTGTGTTGTCAGCACCCATCTCTTCCCTAAAATGCTTTAAAATGGGTTATTGGACATCAGTTGCCACCTTCAACACGATATTTTTGCTTTTCGAACCTGTATTTTTGTATATTTTTCGACTTTTAAAGACTTAGGTTTTGGGCCGGTGCCTCGTGTCGTGGGTGACGGGAATTCCGCTAGCTGTTAAACTTTGGCTAGTTTGAGAGTTTGTATTCTCGGTAAATCGTTTTCTCTCGTTCGGTGAGGCTTATTTTGTGTGCCCCCCTCGCCAAGATGAACTGTAGTGAAATTCGGTAGGTTCCGGGTCGGGCATTTTACCAGGGTAAGTATTTCCCTCTAGGACATTAGGGGTGTGAGTATTGCTGGAAGTGGCGCATGCGCAGTGATATTGTGTGTGTGGAGAGCGAGGAATAGAGATCTAGAGCGGGTGACATTCCTGTGAGCCTGGCTTACAAGACAAATTTGTGGACGAATTGCCGTGTGACTACGGAGTGTTGAATGAAGAACACTTTAATGGTGTCAGAAGTAACTCTGACTCACATTTCTTACGGTTTCTGAGGGTCACACTCTACACAACGTACGGAAGAAAATCTTCAGTGTGAAACGTTTTCTCCTACCAGTACCACGTGTTTGGGATTCGTCTGTTGTGAACTCGTATCATTAATTGATAACTGGACATTGGGATACGAGCACAACAAGTAAGTGGCTACTAGGAATTTATTTGTTACCGCTGATATTCCATATTGACTATTATCTTTATTCCGTATTCTGTGGTTTACATCGCGATCTGTTTACGTTTTGACATTTCCGCACGAAAATTTGATATGTCATTCAGAATTAATATAGCCAATGCGGCCGAAATGGCGAGATGTCTGCCCGGGATAGGTGCCAAACAGGCAGAGACATTGGTTGACTTACGGGAGAGGGTTGGGCCGATAACTGAAGAAACCCTGGCGTATGTTTTACGGAAAACACCCGACAGTGAATACTTGAGGTCTATTGACTTTAGTATTCCAGACATATCTGTACCTCGTGTTCAGCAAATGTTGGGGCAGTGGCTTCTGGCCCTAGGGTGTTGGCTTCTTGCCCAATACAACCCTCACACCCCATTGCTGATGTAAACACGAAGGATGCAGAGTCTGATTACTTCTGGTCAAATATTGGGTCATTAACAGCTAAAGCAGAAGATAAACCGGTGGTCAATATGGAGAATGACAACCCCATAAAGTCAGAGAGAAAATCATCCTATGATGTATGGCCAAGAATCCCTGAAAACACCTTGCAAACAGAGGAGTCAAAAGTAAAACGGGAAGAATTTCATGGGTTAGGGTCACTGGTGGGGTCAAGGTCACGAGTGGGGAAGATGACACCTATGAAATTACGGGAAAAAGTGGTAGATGACCTATCAGAGAATTATAGTTCAGAAGACATGGACAGGACATCTTTGACTGAGAGGCTTGAAAAGCTGTGCATGACTGATTCTCGCGACAAGTCAACAAAGCCCAAAACACTGCCTGCAGAGTGGTTGAGGAAGCAATTGTTGGATCACCACAAGTACCAGCTGGAGCTGTTAGAGGAACACCTTGATGACCAGAGTGTATCCAATGCAAGTTTCAATGAGCTCTTTGGGTCACACAATAAACAACAAGAGCCCTCTGGGCCACTAGTGAGACCCAAAGCTAGCAGGGACCAGGGGTGGGACAGGAGGTCCCGCCGCCCGTCAAGGTCATCTAGCAGTGAATCATCAAGGTCAAGATCCAAGGATGCTTTACGGTGGACACAACCTCGACTACGCAGACACCAAGAGGCCAGGTCACCCTCAAGGTCACCTTCAAGGTTACCGCACAGGTCTGAAAGGTACTCGAGGACGAGAGATAATGTCAAGTTGAGGCACGGTAGGGATTCCATGTCAAGACGACATAGGAGGTTTTCTTCGCCTAGGTCACCTAAATATTCAAAGGGGGACCGCCATGTCAAGCGGGGCCAACGGAGGTCGACATTCTGTGAGTCCTCCAGTACAGAAGATAGTGATAGTGACCTGGGCTATCACTACAAGGGTTCCTCGAGGAGGCATGGGCACAGAGGTGATCCAAGAAGGCTCCCCAAGAACCTGACCTTTAATGGGAAGACCAACTGGCTATCATTCAAGAAAAAGTTTGATAGCTACCGGTCGGTACTTCGATGGACAGAAGAAGAAAGTAAGTACTACCTCACTTGGTGTTTGGAGGGAAAGGCGTTAGACTTCCTCACTGTTGTTACACGCGAGGGAGAGGATTATTCTTTTAAAAAGTTGATGAAGATGTTGGAAGGACGTTTCGGCGAGGTTGAATTAACTGAAACCTCAAAGGCAAAACTCAACCAGGCTCAGCAACGACTGGATGAAACGTTGGAGGACTGGGCTGATAGAGTATTAACTCTAGCTACGTCAGCGTTCAGAGGCCCCCAGATCAAGGTTGTTGGGACAGGGAGGCAGGTAAGCCTGTCTGTCTGGAGAAGCCACGGTCCATAAGATAAGCGCTGGACAGGGTGAGAAAATTTCAATGTCTCCCAAGCTGTGGACGGTAAGAAAAAGAGGAAGGAGGACCCTTATGCCGTCAATGCAGTTGAGTATCTTTCTGAGAGCAAGCAACTGCAGGAAATCAAAAAGGCCCTGAGCGATATCCACAAGGCTTTAGACCATTCTTCAGCCAAGTTGGTTAGTAAGAAAGGGTCAGACGAAAAGGACCTGGAGTGCTTCTTCTGTAAGAAGAAAGGACATTTTAGGAGGGATTGCCGGGAATGGAAGAAGGCCCAAGATGGGAAAACTGACACCGGGGCAAATTCTTTAAACTCCAAGGGCCCAGGCAAAACGGCCTGACCCCTTGGCAGAATGAGGAAAGACGGTCGACCACTGTTAGTTCTCAGACAGAGACTTCAAACATGTCTGAGGATGAGACTTCTCTGAAGGTACGAAGGAAGATTAACTTAGCCTCTCAAATCGAGGCTTTTTGCCCCGCTGAGGCTGAGGAAACTTTGGGAAAAATGGAGGTGGGCACAGAAGTTTCTGGCTCTGCTTGTCGTTCCAAAAGGAGAAGGACTTTGAGACGTCAAAGGAAGAGGGCCAATAGAAGGTCTGCTTTGGCATCTTGCCAGGCTATATCCACCGACCCAAAGGAAGAGGTCCAGGATGATGAGCTGAGAGTGTACAGGGTCTGTGCAGGCTCCTCATCTGTACCTATCACAATAGGAGATCAGCATGTTCAGGCTCGCATGGACTCGGGTGCGGAGATCACCATTTTGTCATCTTCAGTTTACAAAGAACTGAAGACAAAACCCAAGAAGGTTATTGATGTGAAGATGTACATGGCTGGTAAAGACTCAGGATTAGAAGGTTTAAAGACTGAGCCTGTTCCCTTGAAGGTGGGAAAACAAGTGTTCCATGAAAGGCTGTATGTAGCACCCATCACAGATGAGATGTTGCAGGGTCATGACCTATTGCACCATTGGGGTGCAGTGCATGACATGAGGACGGACACACTTGTGGTGGATGAAGAGCGGATTCACCTTCACACCAAGTTCAAGGAGGATAAGCCGGTGATTGCACGAGTGACATTAACAAGAAATGTTGTTGTGCCTCCAAACACAGTGGTGCGCGTGTCTGGTAAGATGGACACTGTATTGGAGGATTATTACACCGAACCGATGGATGATTTGGTGTTGGTGATGCCCAGGACTGTCAGAAAGGCAAGAACAGATCCAGTGGTGTGTCTCGTCAACACGGGAGACAGATTCCATACCTTGAGGAAGGGGACCGTTGTGGCAAATGCTTTTGAGATAAAGGGTATTTGTGCAGAAGGTGACGTCCAGGCTTCTGGCCGGACAAATCAAAATGGCACTTGTAGCAACTCTAACGATGCTTCCGGCCCTCATGGTTACGTTAATACATGCAATGTAGGTGACACAGGAGGGAATGGTTCGTCAGCAGTACCTGATCATTTGAAACTCTTGTTTGAAGGGTCCTCAAAACACTTGACGAGAGAACAGTGTGGTCATCTGGCAGATCTCCTTTGTCAGTTCCAGGATGTATTTGCCCAGGATGAATTTGACTTAGGCAATTTCACAGCCCTGGAGCACACAATAGACACAGCCAATGCCAAGCCCATAAAACAGCGCCTGTGAAGGACCCCTGCATGTTTTGTGGACGAAGAAGAGGCTCATTTGAAGAGAATGTTGGATGCTGGGGTGATACAAGAGTCGGTATCTGAGTGGGCGTCTGCTCTGGTACTGATCAGGCAAAGGGATGGTACTGTTAGGTGGTGTGTGGATTACCGAGCCTTGAATGAGGTAACAGTAAAGGACACATTTCCCCTTCCCTTGGTTGAAGACTGCCTGGATACTTTGTCTGGAAATTTATGGTTTTCCAAATTGGATGCAAATTCGGCTTACTGGCAGGTGAAAATCAGTGAGCAAGACCGTAAAAAAACAGCATTTCTCACAAAATATGGGCTATTTGAGCATGTAAGAATGGGGTTCGGACTCACAAACGCACCAGCAACATTTTCTCGAGTCGTTAGTTTAATCTTGAGAGGGTTGACATGGAAGACAGTGTTAGCCTTCCTAAATGACAATCTTGTGTTAGGAGCAAGTTTTATGGACCATCTGAAGAATCTTTCGGAAGCGTTAATCCGGTTTCGTCAATATGGGATGAAGCTGAAGTCTAGGAAATGCGTCTTCTTCCAGCCGGAGGTAGAGTTCTTAGGAAGGATGGTCAGTTCCAACAAGGTCACCATGGGTGACAAGGACATTGATACAGTCCAGAACTGGCCGGTCCCGGAATGCTCAAAAGATGTGGAACGGTTCTTGGGTTTTGTCAACTATCATCGGATATTCATCCAGGACTTCGCAGAAGTGGCTCAACCTCTTTATAGTTTAACTGGGAAGTGCAAGTTCACTTGGGGCCCCAGTCAACAGAAATCCTTTGAGAGGTTAAAGACAGTGTTGACAACGCCACCGGTTTTAGCGTTACCCAATAGAGACAACCCATTCATCTTAGACACGGATGCGTCAGATCTAGCTATTGGAAGAGTGCTTAGCCAAGTGCAAGATGGCAAGGAGAGGGTCATTGCCTATGGCAGTTTTTCTCTCACGCCGGAGCAGAAGAAGTACTGTACCACAAGGAAAGAACTGAGCATTGTACGCTTTACTAGGCAGTTTAAGTACTACCTGTTACGCTGAACATTTACAGTTAGGACAGATCACTCCAGTTTGACGTGGTTATTGCGGTTCAAGGACCCTCAAGGTCAGTTGGCAAGGTGGATGGAGGAGCTCTCTCAGTATCACATGGTAGTGAAACACAGAGCTGGGACGAAGAACATGAACGCGGATGCATTATCACGCTTACCCGACGCATTAGCCCCATGTCCGGGATAACGCCCGACAAGTTGCCATGTGGAGGATGCAAGTACTGTGAACGCGCTGACCGTCAATGGGGAGAGTTCACCCGGGAGGTAGATGATACAGTAGGTCTGTCTAAGTCACCCATGCCCGGGGGTGATGGAACACTGGAGGATGAAGTATCACGTTTTCTTAACTGTACTTCCTTAGAGGTAAACCCACCCAAGGCATGGGAATCAGATGGCCAATCCTTTGAGGTAAAAGTGGTCAGTGGGAGTCGTCAACAGGAGGTTGTTGCAGCTACCAAAGGCCAATGAGATGACCAGTCGAGTTTGTCACCAAGGGAAAATTTCCTGAAGGAGCCTACAGCCGAGGTTCAAGTTTCTAGGGATGGTACGAGTCTTCTTGGCTCATCATCTCTAGGGGTTGTCTCAGGGAGTCAACATCCAGGAAAGCTTTCTCTTGAGGAACTTGCTGAGGAGGGCCAAGATGTGGGAGATGATTCGCGTCTTGTAGACTCGTCATTTTCAGAAGCTGTGTCAGAGCTAGTGATGGCTCAGTTGAGGAATCTTCTTGACTGCGAACCTCTGGAAGAGATGTCCACACTATGTGTGAGTTTTGACTGGGATGGACCCAAAGTGTTGATTTCTCCCATAAGACTTGGTTCGGAGACATCAACCGAGCTGTCATGTTGGGGATTCACTTTGAAGGAATTGGAGGTTGAACAAGAAAAGGACTCAACGCCTCAATTCATTCTGAAATACCTTAAGGATGGTATTGGACCAGAACAGAAAGACTTGTTTTTGGCTTCACCTGAAAGCAAGTACTACTGGGTAAACAAGGAACTGTTTGTGCTAGTCGACAACGTCCTTTATAAGAAGAAGCTAGAGGACAAAGACTATGACCTAGTAGTGCCCGAGGGATTACGGGAAAAAGCAATCCAGTGGCACCATGACATTCCGTCAGCGGCCCATCAAGGTGTAGCTAGAACAAAGGCTAAATTAAAAGAAAAATTCTTTTGGGTTGGACTCCCTCGGGATGTGGAATCATATGTCCTGTCATGTGATCTCTGCAGTAAGAACAAGAAGACCAGGTGTTATGGCAAAGTCCCCATGACTGAGTATCATGCTGGAGCACCTATGGAGCGGGTCCATATTGACTTTCTTGGTCCATTACCGAAGACGCCGAGAGGAAATGAGCACTGCTTAATGATGGTGGACCAGTTCACGAAGTGGGTTGAATGCATTACTCTCCCATCTCAGACAGCCGAGGTAACGGCAAGAGCGGCAGTCAACGAATTCTTTGTGAGATTTGGCTGTCCCCTTCATCTGTTCTCAGACCAAGGACGTAATTTCGAGAGTAAGCTATTTGAAGCAATGTGTAATACTCTCCAAATACAAAAGTCGCAACCTACCCCTTATAGACCCTCATCTAACGGGCAGGTGGAGAGGTTCAATCGGACACTGATGGATGCGATGCGTTGCTTTCTTAGCACATCGCAAAATCGGTGGGACGAACATCTACAGCAGATAGCTGGAGCCATCCGGGCTTCAGTGAACCGGTCAACAGGTTTTACCCCAAATATGTTAATGTTGGGAAGAGAGGTGACAACATCTGCGCAATTGATGTTTCCTACTCCATCAGTTCGGTCTGAGACAGCTGATGAGTATGTAGTAACCTTACAGGAAAACATGAAAAAGCACATCAAGTAGCAAGGGAAAAATTGAAGACGACCCTTAAACAGAGGAAACGGTACTACAACCTGAGAGTCTTGCAAAGACAATACTCGGAAGGTGACTTTGTGTATCTTTTGGACACCGCCGTGGTAAAAGGAAAGTGTAAGAAACTGTCTTCACCGTGGAAAGGCCCGGGTATTATTGTGAAGAAACTCTCAGCGTACCTGTATCGGGTGAAGCTACAAAATGCTGTCTTTGTTACAAATCATGATAGGATGATGCCTTGTCGTGACCGTAAGTTGCCTGCTTGGATTATTGCATACAAAGCTAATCCAGTGACAGATATTATTGTTACTGATGACAAGGAGGACAATACAGAGTATTACATATGCCGGAAACCTTGTAGTGGTCGCTTCATGATCCAGTGTGATTTCTGTGATGAGTGGTACCATGGTTCCTGTGTTGACATCTCTGCCACGGACGCATTGGACATCAATAAGTATAGGTGTAAAGCATGCAGTGGTAGGAGGACATAGGACTCAAAAATATTTCTGGTTTGTTGCAGAAATGGACTCAAGACAGAAATTTCTGGACCGAGTGGAGGAACTGATTGGTCGATGCTGCCTATTTGAGCCTGCCAGCGAGTTTGTCAAAAAGCTGGGGGTATTCTTTGAAGATCCCAAAGACATTAAGTCTCAAGTGCACCGAATGGTGGCAGTCGCACAGGAGGTCCTCAAGAAAGGAGGAAGGCGTCGCATTATTGACAATTGGCTAGTTAGAGTGGCCCAAGGTCTACATGACTACCAGCTATTGGAGGCCAGTTGGATCGACCGCCATGTGAAACGTGTGTCCCAGCCCTGGCGCAGCGTTAAGCTTGTGGAGCCGGAGTTACTTCCACTATGGTGAAGGACATAAGGTTGGCCACTGATCAGACTCTGGAGAGAAAGACTGAGGACATGGGGACTGTGGCTTCTTGCCCCCCCAGTCCAGATGAGGCCAAACTGCTGGAATCGACAGTCTTGTTAGAGGACGGCATGGAGGTGGATACCCCTGATTCCTCCATCTTGGGTTCCCCAAGGAAGGAGAAGAAGATTGTGACCAGCAAGGTGCATGTGTCGCCAGAGCACAGACATCAAGGGACTTTACGGGATCAAAGGGAACAGTGGTTTCTTGCCGGGTCTCTAGATCCAAGGATTCGGACCAAAGGAAGACCCAAGGTCAAGCAGGTCACAGTGGCCGGACTGTGACTTACCAGTCGAGGAGTTTAGGAGCTTCTTGCTCAAAACTCAATGGTTCAGAGGCTTCTTGCCCAAAACCTAAATTTCCTTTAAGCAGGAAACAGGAGGCTGCTTCCAAAGTGGAGGTTGACCCGAAGAAGAGGCGGAAGGATTCCGAGAATCTCTGCTGGGTTCCTGGGTGCAAGGCTCCCAATATCTATGTCAAAGCTCATGCTTTCAGATATCATATACCAGGCATCTTTGATGAAAGTCTACCTTGTGATGACGAGGTGTTGGTATTGAGGCGCCGGGCTTTAAGACAAGCAGGCACTTGGCTTATGGCTAAGCCTGGATCTTGGGAGGACCTTGTCACGTTCGTCAGAATGCAGCACCTGATGAAAAGGGCAGACAATACCCAGATCAGCGAGGTTCAAGCTCGGGTCATGACGGCTCTGTGTATTCATATGCAGTGGCCAGTTCCAGAGAAGTTTCTGTTGGAGCCCATTAACTCTCCTGCAATTTTACTGCATTGAAGGGCTCTACTCCTGCTGTACTCCCTGATGGAGGATGAGGACCGGGAGTACTGGAAGAGGTCTTTTCAGGCTCCGCAGGGTATGTTGAAGGTGGATCTGCCGGTGGCATTTGACGCTCATTTTCACCTGGACCGTACCCTAAAAGCTATGGGACTGGGCCAAGAGGCATCCTTTGAGAGAATGTTTAGAGATTCTGCCGTAGAGACAGGGAAAGAAATTCAGCTGATCGGTACCTGTGTTTCGTACTGTGACCCTAAGACTTATCCGGACGGACGGAGCCTTCTTGGCCTACCGGAGGATATGATGGTGGCTGTTGGGCTTCATCCGAAGCACCATGGTCATCAGAAGGAAGAAGAAGATTGGCTGGAAAGGTTGAAGAACCTGTCCTTCTTGACCAGGGTGGCAGCTATCGGTGAGGTAGGAATTGACCATTCCGAAGACCGGAAAAGATGGCCAGGACAGATGGACCGTCTGGAACAGGCACTGAGGTTGGTGAGGAGGCGGCATGTATTGGTTCTCCATTGTAGGGGAATGCTTGGCGATTCGGGTACAGAAGCCTACATGCTGCTTCTACATCTAGTGGGGAGGGCGGTACCAACTGATCAGAGAGTGTATTTACATTGCTTCTCTGGAGACGAGTACACTCTCGGTCAGTGGATGGCAGCATTCCCTAGTTTGTACTTGGGATTTACACGCTATATTCTGTCGCCGAGACGGTAGCCCCCATCAGGCAGATCTACTGCGGAGTTCTGCTGAGAATGCCCGGCGGCTGTTCCAGATTTGAAAAAGCTGATGTGAGGGAATCCTGGGTCGGGAGCTTGACTACGATAGGCTTCTTGCCATTGTCTGCCTCCTAGATGCCAGATTGAATGGTGTCCCTGAAGCTTATGGCTCTAGACGCTTTGGTAAGTCAACTCCAAACAACACACCCTACAGTGGCTTCTTGCCCAGATGATTTTCAGATTGCATGCTGGGAGCTCTTCCAAAGTACCCTCAGGTGAAGAAGTCCAACCCAAGACTCATTCCTTCCAACATAAAGTTGAGAGGAGTGTAGTGAAATTCGGTAGGTTCCGGGTCGGGCATTTTACCAGGGTAAGTATTTCCCTCTAGGACATTAGGGGTGTGAGTATTGCTGGAAGTGGCGCATGCGCAGTGATGTGGTGTGTGTGGAGAGCGAGGAATAGAGATCTAGAGCGGGTGACATTCCTGTGAGCCTGGCTTACAAGACAAATTTGTGGACGAATTGCCGTGTGACTACGGAGTGTTGAATGAAGAACACTTTTGAACGTTGGAGAAGGCTGTAGTGTTACATTGAATTTTAGTAAATTTTGAGTCGGCCACGTGGGGATTGTGTTCGTTCGAGGATGAACTGTGGAGTTACTCGCTCTGAAGAACGACGTTAAATTCCGTGGGCCGGGTGATAATTTAGTTAGGGAATCCCGACAGACACGACACTAGCTCGAACTTTAGTTTAGGCTTATAGATAAAAGTTTTTCGTTTCAGGTGGCCTCTGTACATTTTGTAGGATTAAAAATACATACCCTCACTGAGTCGTTTAAATGTCTTGTTGAGAGAAGCTCTACACTTGTTGTACATATTAAATTGTTGAACTTGTGAAATCTGCGGGCGAAAGCAGTAGTGAACCCGCGGGCAACTTTTTATCATTGTACCAGTTGACTTCCGCTTCCGGCCCAGGGGGTCGAGACGTCTTTCGTTACACAGCTGCGTTGTCCTTCTAGGACTCGTCAGGGATGTTGCAACATAAAGCCGTTCGGTCCGGTCTCCTCTGTGATTATACATTTCACTCGTCAGTGATGTTACATCGTGCGGTCGTTTCGTCCGGTCTCGTCAGTGATGTTGCATCTTAAAGCCGTTTCGTCCGGTCTCGTCAGTGATGTTACAACATAAAGCCGTTTCGTCCTGTCTTGTCAGTGATTTTACATACTTCAGTCGTTTCGCCTGGACTCGTCAGTGATGTTGCAACATAAAGCCGTTTCGTCAGTAATGTTACATACGGTATCCAGTCAAGTCGACACCTATTAAACGCGACACTTTTTGGTCAAGTTGACACCTGGTCATGCAATATTTGGTCAAATCGACACCTCTTTGAACAGCCACCGGCCTTTTAGTACGAGATGTTTTTTTCACCGGATGTCAGACGACTCGGCCAACTGACAACTCGGCCCAACATCGTCAGACAAGTCGGCCAAACTATTTCATTTTGCCAATCCAGCATAACAGGACTACGGGGTCATATGTTCGGACATCTTCTAACATAGCAGTGAGATTTTGTGTATTTTGTTTTCTTTCCTCAAATTTAAGTTACTTTCTTCATCACTGATGAGATCTGTGTGTTTTGTAGACAAGAAACGAGAAAATAACAACGCGTCATATTTTTTTTTCTTGAACTATATGTATATATTTGAAATTAGGGTTCTTTATTGAATAACGACGACTGGTTCAATGATATTGGGATCAAATTTATTGTCCGCACAAAGAAATCCCTAAAAAGACAGAAACACGGGTATACAATACGAGCACATAAAACTACTTTTACAAAACGTTATCGAACGCACTACACAATTACTTCACAATACATAATGCGAACCACTGGACATTTGAAGTAAGAGTTAATATATAAAAGACTGAACTTGTAAGCAATCGTAATAACTGTAAGGGTTATCTCCCCTTTCCGGTAATTGTTCTGTTAATTTCTCCTGTAGGCGTCTCCCTGCCAAGTTGGCGTCCTTAGTAATCGAGTTTGTTTGCAAAATGAAGACAAAAATCGTATACACACACAGAGATTTAATATATTCTACGAGTCGGACATTACATAAAACACAACTACAAACACACTACATTACTAGCGGGAGTATGGCTAAGGGAGAACTAGGGCGTCAATGCGCCCGGCGCTAACTGCAAGATACGGGCGTAACGATGACGTTACGCCGTCAAATAATAACAATAGTTCCCTGGCAAAACTAAGGCCAACTTAACTAAGGGGGAACACACTTCGCCATCATCCTCGCCCGTCCCACAATACGTTCCTAGGCGCAGGGTTCACCCTGGACTTTAAATACAGAGAGAGAAAAAATCTCCCTTGCATAATTCCAGTGAGATTTTTCAGAAACAGATGAGATTTTTTCTCTCGCTTCCATATTTTTCATGAGATTTTTTTTAAATGAGGTATGTAATGCATTATAATTAATAAGATATTTCAATTAAATAAACAACACAAAATCATCTGGTTTCAGCTTTTTTAATGTATTATTCATTTCTTTCCAAATATTTTTCTACTTTTGGCCTTTTTCCACACGAAAAAAGCTTCATTGAAGTCAAAGTCTTCGATACGTGATCCTGCCAACATAATGCGCATAAGTTGTTCACAGTGGTCTCCGCTAAGGCGGTTTCTTATTGGAGTTACCACAGAATTTTGTGCAGAAAATGCCCTTTCACAGTCACTTGTGTGCACTGGGTGTGCCAGTGCCAATGCTGCCAGTTTGGTAATGTTTGGAAACTCCTCCTTGTGATACTGGGTGAGGAGGTCCCAGATCATAGAGGTGGATGGCCTGGGGTACTGATGTACCTTGACAGTCTGTTTCACCTACAAAAACAATCATGCTGTCATCTGATGACAAAAGAATTTTAATCAGCAGTATGATTGATAGTGCCTTTAGTTTAAATAAATTCTTTTTTTTTTCTTTAAGATTATATGACATAAAATTTATTTCCGTATTTGTCTAGTACTGATTAAAATATCCAACAAGTCATGACAGCAGATACTACCATAATCAGTCAGAAAGCCGAGTACCTTTATCCACTCTTGCTTTGTGAGCTCAGGGTCAATTACTGCCTCACTCCTAGATACAAATTCCTCTCCATCAACCTTGTAAGAGTGGACTTTCTCGTGTCCAAAGTGCTCGCAGAGGACTTCAATGGATTCATCACCCCAAGTATTCAACTCATCTTCTGTTAAGAAGGTAACAGGCCTCAGTCCAAGAACACCAAAGCTTGTCATCAACTGCTTGTCAGGAAATCTGATATCAATATTAAAGATTACAGCAATAGAAAAAAAGTAAAATAATTTATTGATTTTATTTAATTGATAAGTTAATTCACCAATGATTTTTATACTTTAAATTTATGATTGTTTTGATGTTTTATGTATACTAACCTTGCTGTGATGTTGTCAATCAACAACTGAATGAACTTCATTCTTGTAGATGGGAAGCTGAATTTGGACAGGAATTACATGACCCTTGAACTGCCCATCTATGAAGATCTTCTCCAGTTCCTTTGAAAATGTCGGTTTGTCAGAATCAACTGTATCATCCTTCATGTTCTCCAATTCGGCAATGCAAGCATTTACCTCTACCTACAAATAAATTACAACTAACATGGTGGATGAAATATTCACAAAGAAAAAATAATTCTTATGCTATTGATAATGTTATGAATGCTGCTTAAATAAAATGGTGCCGATACATAAATGTACTTGATTCTTTGTTTCTTTTGTCATAATTATAATAATGTAACATATCATCAGGATCAATGCAACCTATTAAGAATGAAATTGTCACAAATTGCCTTTTATTTTTATTTCCTTTTTTATAAATGCGCATGTTCAATTATTCAGGAATTACCTGCACAAGTGCATTATCTAAATCCCTTTTTTGGAAAAAGAGATTTAATTTCATCACAGGTTGCAAAATATCCATCAAAGCCTAAGTCATCCTAATGAAGAGCTCGTCCCCGATCTTCTTTTTCAAACCAACAGCTTTAGAATCATTGACTTGTGTGCTGAAGAATGTTAGTAGGGAATCCAGTGTACGGTACACAGTTTCCATGGCTTTGTAGAAGCTCAACCACCTCACTTGATGTACTTCAGGGTGGGCTCATCTAATAGCTTTTGCACAGCTTCAATTGAATCACATCTTTTAGGAGATTTCTGAAAGTAGTAAAACACAGACTCCATGATCTGTTGATAGTGCTTCATAGCTGAAAGAAATTCAAAACATAAGATATTGTGATTTTATCATTGATTAATAATCACATGGCATATTGTGACAGTCATAGAAAATCATTGTACGTTGTACTTGTCGATAAGTTTATTAAATTATCAAGTGAAGTCATTTACATCATCATACAAATGTATTTCGATTATACAAGTATATAAATGCCTAGCCTAGGCAGTACCTGGCATACAAAACTTTGATTACCTGGGATGTTCTCTGCAGCCTGTTGGGTGCAGAGCGCAACTCTGTGTGCAGAGCAGTGGGTGTTGGTAATATGTGGATTAGCTCTGTCAATCCCTCTTTTTTTCCAGTCATAACTGATGCCCCATCAGTTCCCAATCCTGAAATGTAAAACAATTTTTTTTTTCACGAAAATTGCTTGTTTGTTTTGTTTACAGTGACAGTGTGTATTACTTTACTATTATTTTCAGCTTTTGTCACTCACTCTGACCTAAACTCGCATGACTGGCTTATTGTTTAGCTTTTGTCCTAAATTAATATGGAATAAATAAAATTATAAAACAATTCAAATGAAATCATTACTTCAATTATTTACAGTACCTGTCTCTTGTTTCATCTCAGTTCCTCTTTTGGCCAGATGCTGTTTAATTTCCTCAAAAATGCCAACTCCAGTCTCGCTAGATATTTTCAAATCTGTTAAAAACAGTGTTGTTGGATACATTCTAGGGCTGATAACACGCGCCATCAAGCATAGTTTGTGATGAACTGCTATATCAGTACTTTCGTCAGTTATTACTGTTAATGCAGGTGAAGCCAGTAGTTGTTTTGTGATGTTATTGTCGATGGTATCGCTCAGAGATTCCAGCATTGAAAGTGCAGTGTTATAGCTAGTGTATGAAATTTTATCAAAGTTTAATATCTCCATGTTTGGAGTATCAAGTTCCTTTAGTAGGGACATTAGGCTAGAATATTTAGAAAGTGCTATACTTTCTTAAGCCAACCAATACACAACTTTTAAACACACGTTAATTCCCCTTTTTTCTTTGCAATCTGAATTCTCAATAGCAGTACTGAGGTCCCGTCTGCCTTGAGGAACGAGAATAGCCCTCCGGTGATCAGCGCTAGTAACATGTCTGTCTAAGGTTGTTGTTTTAAAGTTCTGTGTTCCCATGCATTGTTCATGTTTAAATCTCTACAAAGATTACATACATTTTGTCCTTCTCCTCGTCATAGTCAAGCCATTTATATTTTAATTGCCATTTCCTTTGAAATTTACCGGCAAGTTTTGTCTTCGGAACAGCAGGCCCAGCGTTAACATCGCTTTCAGTTGGCCCATCTTGATCGGTCACGTTTGAATTTGCGGCGTTATCGTCTGTGGTATCTGGCGTAAGTTTCATAAACTTGGAAATTTCCGGCTGCTTAGAGTTAGTAGGTTGAGATAAAACTCGTTTAGCAGGCATAGCTATGCTTATAATAATTTCATCTAGCAGTAGGGCTAGTATACTTGTTTTTGTAGACGACACCGCGTGTCTGTCTTTCATGTCTTTGTCATCAAAGCGTTTGAAATGCATATCGATAATATACACAAGCGCCAAATTGATTAAGTGAAGCACACTAAAAACAGGATTAGTATAACGGGAGTGGATTTAAATTTACGATCCGATCGGCAGTGCTAGAGAGATGAACTCTTACCGGGAATTTGGAAGGGGCAATTTTTTCTCGCATTATTGACAATTTCAACGCGATTTTCAACCTTTTTTTGCGAGAATATAGCGAAATTGCGCCCAAAAGTGAACCCTGTAGGCGCCCTAGTAACGTCTGGCGAAGTGCGCTTTCCCCTTTGAGCTTTACAATTATTCAATAATATCTCACCATCAACAAGGCCTTCCTGCTTTGACTCCAGCGGAAGAGAGAAGGACCCTGATGTTCCAACAACCCGGCCTTATATACCCGTAATAAATAACCTAGCTAATAAGGTCGTACTCCCGTTCAACTTCACAGGTGTGCTACGCATGACTACATTTCTATAGGACTGTCACCTGCACGTGATCAGTCACTGAAAGTCGAACTTATACCCCTTGACAATAATACAATAGGAATTAACAAATTTCAGGTAACGCTTGTAACAAACTAAGGAGCACTTGCTTTACATAATATACCGAAATCACGTTAATAAATATCAAATGATAATAAGTTATTTTACAGTAACATTAAATCACATAACATTACATAACTAATGAGTAATAATCATTTACAAATAGTTCACGGCAGCTTACCCTGCTTGTGGTGCTGGAGATGTATACTTAGATTTCGAATAATGTCCAACCCCTTTGAAATCTGCTGCCCCAGTGAAAAGAAAGACAGAAAAGCGGGAAAGGACAGGAAGATTGACAGCGCACATGTGTCTGAAGTGGTCAGTCCGGTCAACAAAAGAATACAACACATCACACCACACCACACACAATTACACACATTACATAACCATACTCAATATGCCTAGCACGGGCCGCAATGCAAAATACATATAAACCAAAAGTGACGGTCACGTGATCTAGCGACACGACGCGATAATGCTAATAATTTAATCAAGGTGCCACATACACCCCCCTGTTTGAGGAATGTCGTCCTCGACATATCCAAAAAAACAAACAAAAAATGTCACATCAGCTAAAATATTATATCAAAGAGGATTGAAAGAAATATTGTAACTCATATATCACTACCATGGTCCATCAATCATGGGCAGCCACAATGGAAATAATCGCCTCTAATAGCTTACACGATTCTGGGGCAAAATTCCCTTTGGTGCTAGAGACCTTAAATACTCCGCCTTTCTAGCCCTCCTAGCCCATACAGGTAAAGTCCTCCCATCCTCAGCCATCACGTAATCTTGAAACCGTACAGGTGTCCGGCGAACCCTCCCAGACCTCCATATAACTGGAGAACTCTGTTCGTCCGGAACGGTTGAATAATCTTCCCCGTGTTCTGCCCTCGCCCCACTGTCAGATCCCTCCCCTGGACTGCCTGGCATCTCAGGAAGGTTATCCTCAGTAGGTTCCTCCTCCATGGTCGACGCATGGACCAGAGTGTCACTTACAACATCCTCTGCAACATCACCTGACACTCTCGGTACTGAGGGCACCGTCACCCACACTCTCCCTTCTCCATCACTGCTGGATTCCTCCTCCTCACTGTCATCCACAGATGAGCTCCGTGGCTGGTGGTTGAGTCCGGAGACAGGGTTTGGGTGTTGGTCTTGGCTTTGGGGTGGATTTTGTTACATTTGGTGGTAAAGTTGACCGACTGAGATATCCAATTGGTAGAAGGAGATTACGGTAAAGTGTCCGTTTTCTTCCCTGCCCACTCTCTTTCTGAACAACAAAGACTGGCATAGTGGGATCAGGTTGATCCAATACAACGTAAACGTCTTCCTCCCACCAATCAGCTTGTTTATGCTTTCCATCAAAGGCAACCATTTTCACCAATACTTTATCTCCAACGGAAACACAGGCTCCGCGAATACGCTTATCATAGTCCTTCTGTTTCTTCTGTGACTGTGATGCCTTGGAAAGAGCTATAGTATACGATTCCTTCAGACGCTTTTGTAGCTGTTCGACATAAGAGGAAAACGAATTCTCATGGACATGATCCCGTTCAATGTCAAACGCAAGGTCTATCGGCAACCTTTGTTCCCGTCCATACATAAGGAAGAATGGTGAATATCCCGTACTTTCGTTTCTGGTAGCGTTGTAAGCATGCACGAGCGATGAAACATGAGCCTTCCAATCAGCTTTCTGCGAATGCTCCAGAGTCCCTAACATACTCAGCAACGTCCGATTGAAGCGTTCACACTGACCATTACCTTGAGGGTGATATGGAGTTTTCTTAGACTGCGCAATGCCAGTTAACTGACAGAGCTCCTTCATCAACTTGCTTTGAAAGTTGGGACCTTGATCGGAATGGATCCTCTTTGGCATACCGTAATGTACCACAAAGTTATTGATGAACGATTCAGCTGTTGTCCTCGCAGTCTGGTTCTTGGTTGGAACAGCAACAGCGTTAGATGTGAAGTGGTCTGTAATAACTAGTACATGCTGAAATTTGCCCTTTGATGGCTTCAGGGTCAGAAAATCCATACATACCAACTCGAGCGGTCGGGTCGTAGATATGGACACCATAGGTGCTCGCCTAAGACATCTAGAACATCCAGCGATCCACTTCTCCACATCAGCTGCCATGGATGGCCAATAAAATCTATCTCAACACAGTGAAACAGTCTTGTTTATGCCTAAATGTCCCATCTGATTATGTAGACTGCGTAATACGTAACTGACCATGCCTGCAGGAACAACTAGTTGTTGTCTTCGCTCTCCATCCACAACTCCTTCCCTATATAATACGCCTCTACTGACCCTGAGAGTGTCAAACAGTCGATATAGCTGAGGATTCCATGATGACAGAGACATCTGGCCCCTCTTAGGTCTCACACCTCTGATGACTTGTTCAATGCAGGGTCCAAGAATAGGATCGTTTCGCTGCACTTCCCTAATTGTATGATGGCTAAAATGATCCATCTCCTGATCCGTGGTAAAGGAATCCAACTCGTGTGGAGTTGTGGCCGAGAGGCATATACTCTCAATGTATGGTTGGACTTGACACATCTGGCATACAGCCACTACACAATCATTTGCTATTGTTGACCGCCCCTGGGATTCATTTGTTGGCAACCTGGACAAAGTATCGGCATCCACATTGGATTTTCCTGGACGATATTTGATGTTGAAATCAAATACTGATAGAGCCGCTAACCATCTGTGTCCTGTTGCATCCAGTTTAGCACTGGTTAAAACATACGTCAGAGGGTTGTTGTCAGTCAACACTGAGAAACTGTGGCTATATAGGTAATCCTTAAACTTCTCGGTGATGGCCCATTTCATCGCCAGAAACTCCAGTTTATGAGCTGGGTAGTTCCTCTGCTGGCATACGCAATCACCACCAGTTTCCCATCCTGATGCTGGTACAACACTGCACCTTGTCCCTGGTGACTAGCATCAGTGTGAAGCTCGAATGGCTTGGAATAGTCAGGGTAAGCCAGAATGGGTGGCGACGAAAGTACCTCCTTTAGTTTTGTAAAGGCTTCTTGCTGAAAATTTCCCCATGTCCATTCTTTCTTACTTGGTTTCTTCTTAGTCTTCACTGGAGTAGGGGTCGGGCAATACGTGCAAAATTCTTAATGAACTTCCGGTAGTATCCGGCAAATCTCAAAAATTGACGGACATCCTCTGGACAGGTAGGAGTTTTTCATGTCATAATCTTCTCCACCTTCCCGGGATCAGCTCCAATACCTTTAGCTGACACTATAAATCCGAGATATTTCACACGTTGTTGGAAAAATGAGCATTTCTTGGGCGAAAGCTTTATTCCGTGCTCTCTCAGGCGTTGTAGTACCCTCCCTAACTTCTCGAGGTGTTCCTCAAATGTAGAGGAGAATATTATCACATCATCAAGGTAAATGAAACAATCTACCATGTGCAATTCTCCTAAACACTGCTCCATCAAACGTTGGTAGGTGGCCGGGGCATTGGCAAGACCGAAGGGCATCCTGTTATACTCGTAAAATCCTAAAAGCCGGACAGTGAAGGCAATCCTCTCCTTGTGACACTCCTAAATCCCTACCTGATGGTATCCACTCTTCATATCCAGGACTGAAAAGTATTTTGAGCATGAGAGTGAATCAAGTATATCCTCTATCCATGGCAATGCATAGGCATCCCTGATGGTACGCTGGTTCAGCTGTCTGTAATCAATACACATTCTCAAGGATCCATCCTTCTTTCTTGCCAACACTACCGCCAAAGCCCAAGGTGAATGTGATTTGTGTGTAACACCACATGTAAGAAGCTGTTTGAGATGCTCCCGAACTTCTTGCACCATCCCAGGTGGTATCCTTCGGTGGCGTTGTTTGAAGGGATGTTCGTCGCTCAACTCGATCCTGTGCTTGAAAACAGTGGTATGTCCCAAGTCCAAATCACCCTTGGAAATCCAAATACTGGCCAATAACCTTCTTACCTTGGTATAACAAAATATCATCCAGCTCTGGACAAAATGTCACACGGTCGAAAACATAGATGCCTCAGGGTCTGCAAATTCACTCTCCTTGGAAATAAGTGGAAACTGAATGGAGACTGGCTGCAACTCGCACACCAAAGAACGGGGTGGCACGACAACAGTGCGTGTGGTTATGTTCGAAACATTCACATACAAGTTCCCATTCTTCCCATGGTTATACATGAATATGGTGGGCGAGATATCCTAATCCTCTAAGTGGCGATCCTTGAGTTGAATGAATGAGAGCACACACATTTGAGTATGGTAGTTCCTTATCCAATCTGCAGCATATATCCACTTGCCTGTTTGGGAGTATGACAATATTCCCATTCTCAGCACTCCTCATAATGGCGAGACAATAACTGTTACGTTGTAACTGTTTCTCCCTAAGAGAAATGTACCTGAATTAAAGGTACCACGGAGTCGTCAATGGCGCCTCCTGAAGGTATCTAGGCCAAAACCACTCCTTACATTGTCTCATGAAGTGTTCAAGAATGGGTACAATCTGGTACAACAAGTAGTAAACATTTGGAGTCTTTGTCATTTAGAAGCTTATCCACCTGTATTTCAACAACTATATACCCCATGTATGGCAACAAGTTACCTCCTGCTACCTGTATCTCTAAGGCTACATCATCAAGAGGCTGTAATGGTAAATGATTGGGATGGCTCCTATAAAACGATTCACTCACACTGGAAACTGTAGCACCAGTATCCAACAGGGCCTTGGCTTCTTTTCCATCAACAAATATGTCTGCTATATTACACTTCCCAGTTAAACCAGGCGGTCCTTCATCTCGTGGTTTACTCATCTCTTAGGGGTTGACATCCACGACCTACAGGTAACCCCCTCCCATAGGCCTCTAATCGTTTAAATGGTGTCGCGAATGGTCCATGATGACACGACATCCAAGTTGCAAATGACCATACTGACCACATCTGTAGCACTGAGGCTCCTCACGTACATAGTGTTGATTGGCTTGATGTGAATCTGGTTGTTGTCTATCAACCTGTTGAGGCTGCTGTCTAGCACCAGCTTGCTGTTGATTCCTATAGTTCCGTTTGTTTCCTTGAAACTTTTTCTTAGCCTTTACATCCTTCTCTAAACTATTAAAGCGGGATGTCAGCTGCTCCATCATCTGCTTCAGCTCCTTTATCTCTGAGTGAGTCGTTGACTGGCTGCTCCGTCGACAACATCTTGACATGGGCCTCTTTCCTAGTCTGCTCCCTTGATGGCTCCATTCCTCGGCTAAACTCTAGTCTTCTGACAGCCAGTCGTAGATGCTCAAAATCATATATGGTATCAAACTTATGGCCAGAAATGTCCTTCAGTGCAGGTTTCAATCCGTCATAAAATACGGAACGCAGCATGGAATCTGCCTCATGAGTTACACAATAATTATTCCGACATGTGGTATTTGAGTTAAATTTTATTTCTTGCCGTGGTTACACAAGATCTTGTTCAAGTCCACCCCCATCTCCCGCTTAAGTTCCTACTTCCCGCTACAGGCCCGCACTGACTTGTCTAGCTCCCGAGCTCTAGCCTCCAACCACTCTCCTGCTCTTCTCCCGCTACTCTCTTGCTACTGTCTATTGTCTTAGTATTAATAATACCAAAACACTTCAATTCCAACTAAGCCCTGATTGGATGACAATACCCCACCCCGCGAGGCATATAATTATCAAGGCACGTGCAAGCTCATGTAACCTTATCTCAGGGATCCCGATGTACTTTGTCGTCCAGTAGGCTATCTACTCTGATCGACGATCCCTCCCCAGCTATCTCGCTACAGTGGCTAGGTGCGTGAGGCACACCCTTGATATCTAAGGGCTACCAAACTGCCTGTCCATCACAGGACGTTAACCCTGGTCCAGTGCCTGACTTTTGACACCTGTTGTTATTGTTTCCAGAGAACCTGTTGTACTTTAAATTTCTGTTTTAAATTATATTCTCTAAATTGTATTTCTACTACCCATTTTGTTATATACCTTCCCCACAAAGAATATTAACCAATATTCCTCAAATTAATTAAACAAATGTGAAAACCAGTTAACTCCCGATCCACACTTTATCCTGGAAGGTTAAGTGATAATTAGTTTAGCCCAGTTCGTCTTTCTTCTCAGTGTCCTATTCTAACGAATAACAAGCATGCAAAATCTTTCACCAGTCAGTAATAATTCCAAAGTTAATATTTCCACATAATCATCCACAACACCGACGTGCCAACAGTACATATCACTCATGTTAATGGCAATAATCCAGGAGTACACATAGAATTCCTTTACTAAGACACTGTCAATCCTGCTTGTTCCTATTAATAATCCATCAGGTTTAAAAATCCATGGTTTGTAATCACGGTCCATGATCACTGTTTAGGAATCCATCAGATTAATCACACAGGATGATAGCTGACTATCACTCAACAGCTGTAATTAGTCCTGTGTCCATTTGTTCCCACGAGTAACATACTCCGTGCATCATATATGTACTGAATATAAAGGTTTTCGGAATGGCTATAATTATAGTCCGTGAATGCCACCGTCCTTATACGCAGACGTGTCCTCTACATTTGTCCTCATAGCATCCTTTTCGCACAGTCCTCATTCATGTGAAGGACTAATAATTAAGTTATAATTCATGGACGTTGCATGTTATGTCCGTTATGTGTGGTACATGAGTTGTAGTATAACAGGAGTGTACTTAATGGTTCCTGAAGGCAGTATATGCAGTGCAACGAATATCAGCTGTTCATTGCAGTATCATATAAAAACACACGGGAGTTTATTTTATGTCCATTGAGCCAGATAATAATTCACATTATCCTGGGGAGTATACTTGGACTTAAATACTTATTTACAGTACAACACAATTGTTAATACAATACAGGTTGCGACGTCGTAACGGCTTGAGTACGTAATGTCCCATTAGCACTGGCTTATCACAGCCTAGTTCGCTGCATCGATGTCCACAGCGCGCTGGTTTCTTTCACTGAGGGACCTGGCTTGTCCCTTTCTGATGATGAGGACGTGGCATCCGCGTGTCCTGTAGCGTTGTCTACGCTTCTCGGGTTAACCGGCATCATCTCCATGTCTGGTGAATTTGTGACCTTGGGATCTGACCTCTTACGTAATAGTAATAGAATTTTGCTTTTCAATTTAATTCTCCAAAACAGTATGGCGAACCCGCCAGCTAACACAATGAAGGACAGCCCAATACATACAAAGACCCATGCAGACCATTTACTTCCCGTAGGTATTTTGCGCATCCCCCTTATCTCAGTGATAAGATGATTCATTGGAATCCGATCGATTTCTCTAAGCCTTTTTGGTATTTCAATGGCCTTAAACTGTGGTACGGCCCGTTTAAATGGTTCCCATAACCGAAGATTAATAAAGGTATCATTGTAAGCCAGTATCTGTGTCTCGGTAATGTTATATTTGCTCTCCCGGAAGTAGTATGGGGGTAATATTAAATAGTCACTTGATGCGGAGCATGTCATCTGTAATTGGATGACGCCCATCGGGGGCTTAACTATTACCTTGTGATTACCCGTTTTGGTATTTGGACAAACTACAGCAAACCGCAGTTCTCTGTTTGTCACCACCACCCATCTTCCATCTACAATATACCTAGCCTTCGGTAATATTGATTCTGGTATTACCACCGTCTTACAGCGTTCTTTTATGCTACTTTTGTGGTCCAGAAATAGGGCAACAACACATAGCCGGTTTATATTTGTGGGGTAGATCGGGCTCTTAACTTCACAATAGCTAAAGCGAGAGTTACCGCATCTGGTTTGCTCTTCCGTATTCAACAACAAGAAGCGAGTACGGTCAGCGTTAACTGCTAACGTGGTCGCCTCTAGATCATAATGAGCAACCATGTCCCCTTTCCTCGCAGGTTCATGATACTTTATACCCACCATTGGGGAAGGAATATTGTGAACTTGATACATATCATATAAACTATCAGAGTCTAGTAGCGGAACACTAATTATTATGACGATCTTGTTTTCATCGAGTACGGTTGTACACGTCAGCGACTTATAGAAATTCCATAATTCTCGCCTAGGATCATAAGGTAATTTGAAGTGTGATGGCAATTGAGCGTCAATTTGGAGCAATAACGAACTCAGTTTCGTTGGAGAGATGACACTTGGGGATAAATGACCTAGTGAGAGCATGTTCAGCTGTAACTTCAAATTTTCAAGATAAAACATTCCTGCATCGCATAAATATTTGAGCTCGGCAAGGACCGATTTAAGCTGAGCATGTATCTGTACAAAGTGTTCGAATTCCCGAAACTGCCCTTCCAACACTTTTGTGGCATTCGCTATTTTATGGTCCAGCTCAAGGACATTCAGGATCAGTTTGTTGATTGCTTGTCTATTTTCAGATACCTGAACTCTTGTAATGTTTATTATCGACATACTGTCTTCGACAACATGGGCGATATGTTCTTGATTCCTTGCCAAGGTGTTAATACCCTGGTGAATAGAGTCAAGGTCATCTTCTGATACAGTACCAAATAGGAAGCTCAATGCCTTCCCTACTATTGGAAGTAAACTGCGTTTATACCGATTATTCATGGTCTTATATTCCAGAAATCCATCTTTAACAGAACTGTAACTGACATTTAAATATTCTAACTCTCTTTTGACTGCGGTTATAGTCTCTTGATACTCGCCCTTTGTATGTAATGTGAATTGTTGTTGAACCCGCGCATTTATGCGCGACGCTTCGGCTAGATCAAGATTTAGCTTTATTTGGAAGTTCTCGAAAGTTCGAAAGTCAATCACGGCCGTTACAAGCCATCGGGAGCGGGTAAATGATAGCTCATTGATCTTATTAAAGATAACATTTTCGCGTACAAGTAGGGATGATCTCACGTGTGGAACCCAACAACCTACCAACCCTACGGCAATTGTCAGTGCATGTATCAGCTTCATGGTGCTTAATTGTTAACGGGTGGAGATCACAGAAAATTTTACGATCAATGCAGGTCACAGATCCCAATTCAATATCTGCAATTACAAAACGATTAATATATATTTACAATCTATTTACAATGGTCAATTAAATGACTTATTAACCTTATTGACACGAAACCTTATATAAGTTTGCTCAACACATCTAACAAGGATTCCGCTATAGCTACTTTGCGTTCACCCTTTTTTGTTTTATCTTGAGAATTTAGGAACCGAGAAACTTGATTGACAGACATAGATTCGTGGTCGCTATCGACATTGTCACTTGCGCTATTGGAACTTGGGGCCTCCACAGGGTTTACGGTACTCCCGTTTGAGTCGGAGGCGGAGTGACTGGAACGATCGGGGGGGCTATTAGAAATTTGGGCTCGTTTCCACCGTTTTGTCAATTCCATCAGGGGGATGTTGTCCTCCCCCGATGAAGAAGACCTTTCCCGACGGAAACGACGGGCAATATCGGCTAGCGGTACATCAGAGTCGGAACTTTCCGAATCAGCGTCCGCACTATCGGTTGGCGGGACAACAAACTTCGCCCGACGTGGTGGACGACCTGTCGGTTTGTGGGGAATCTCCCATTCATCAATTTTAGCAAGGCGAAGGTGTTCGGCGTGGGCCTTAGTAACGGTTCCATCTAATTGATTTCTAATTACAAAGCTTACAGGTGTCGTTTGGGATATAATTCTATAGTACGGTGCCCATTTGTTATCCAGTTTATTTTTTCGGAGGTGGTTACGATAATACACGGGGTCACCGACTTTGAATTCAACGGGTTTAGTATGTCTATTAGCATAGCGTTCTTGTCGTTGTTTGGCCCTTTTGAGATTTTTATGGACTAACATAAAGGACTTGTGCTGCTGTTCAAGCGCAATTTGATGGAGTTCCTCTCCAACATACTTTCGTCGCGGTTGTAACAGGTTATCAACTGGCAGGACTACGTCTCTGTTATATAACAAGAAAAATGGTGAGAATTTGGAGGATTCACTGATGTTAAAGCGGACAGCTGCCAGCGTCTGATTGAGATATACGTCCCATGCCGTCGTGTCATCGTCAAGTTTTTTTGCCAAAATATCATGTAACGTTCGGTGGAAGCGTTCTACCTTGGCATTACTTTGCGGATGATAAAATGCCGTCGTTAGGTGGCTGATATTCAATACTGCTAAAGTTTCTCTCATAACCCTATTTTCATTTTCCGTCCCGTTATCAGTAACAATCTGTAATGATGCCCCATATCGTGGAAATATTTCTTCAATTAAAAGATGGGCGATAGTTTCCGCGCTTTTGTCAGGTACGGCAAAGGCTTCGGGCCAACCGCTATACCAGTCTACAAAACTGACAATGTATTTGTTTCCCGATAACGACCTGGGGTAAGGACCTGATAGATCTAGTCCTACCTTTGCAAAAGGAAACGGCGGTATATCTGTTTCCTGTAATGGGGTTTTTCGTTTCTGTGCCTCATAAATTTTATCTATGCCCATATGCCCGTTTTCATCATGATACTGTGTAACTACCTTGCCACGCAAGTGCTACATATAACCTCAAGGTTGTCTTATTATCTGGGTCAGTTATGTAATACAGTACTCCCTCTACTAGCATGTATTTCCTATGTATCGCCTTACTGTCATCAGCTTCAGTCAGTTTTTGTATTAAATCAACTATTGTCTTGTCCTTTGGCTGTTCCTGTCTCATATCGAGATCTAGCAAGGTCGGGCTCTGGATGTCAATGTCAGCGTCACCCGCTATCTCACAACTAGCAAAATCCTTGGGATCGAACTGATTGGAATTCAAGACCGCTATTTCAAAAGTTTTATCCGTGATGTCGGGGCAGTCATCGTTGGGGTTTGTATCGTCCTCTGTGGTGGTCTGTCCTGGGGACCTTGATAAGAGATCAGCACAAGTATTTTCTGTCCCGGGGATATACTCTACTCGACAGTTGTAGCCTGATAAACTTAACGCCCAAAGTTGGATCTTCCTATTTTGCATTGGAGAGTCTAATATGTACTTTAAGGGTTTATGGTCCGTTCGAATAACAAATTCCGCGTTGTGTAAATAATGGTCTAATTTTTGCAAGGCGTAATGAATGGCATAGGCCTCCTTTTCTATGGTGGACCATCTAGTCTGTGTATCGCTCAGTTTGTGAGACAGAAAGTAAATTGGCCTTTCATTCTTAATGTTTGGCAAGAAGGCCTTTTCCCCTATTGCCGACTGTGTGAGACACGCGCCGATGCATCTGTCACTAGCATCTGTGTACAGAATGTATGGTTGATTGATATCAGGATAAGCAAGATAAGGTATTGCCGTGAGACTATCCTTTAAATATATAAAAGCTTTTTCACATTCCTGAGTCCACTTAAATTTCGCGTATTTCCTTGTTAAAGCTATCAGTGGCTCCGCGATGTATGAAAAGTTAGGGATAAATCTGCGGTAGTAGCTAGTGCACCCAATAAATCCTCGTACTTCCCGTACGTTTGTTGGTGCAGCCATTGCTCTTATAGCCTCAACCTTTTGCATATCCGGCATAACACCACCTTTGTTGATAGTAAATCCTAAATATTTCGTTTCGGTCTGGGCAAAAAAACATTTCTTCAGCTTAAGTCGCAAGTCATGCTGACGGAGTCTATTAAAGACAATCCTAATATGTTCCAGATGTTCCTCTATTGTGGGGGAAAATATTAGTATGTCGTCCAAATACGCTATGGCCATATGGTCTAACCCTCGAAGAACTATTGACATAAGTTCGGAGAACACCGCGGGTGCATTACTCAGTCCGAATGGCATAACGTTAAATTCAAACAAGCCTTTATGGCAAACGAATGCAGTTTTCTCTCGGTCTTTTTCGTCCATTAGTACTTGCCAATAGCCCGATTTTAAGTCTAGAGTGGTAAAGTAATGTGCCTTACCTAGCAGGGCCAAAATATCGTCTATAAGCGGTAATGCATAAGAAAAGGGTTTGGTTATTTTATTAAGCTGCCTAAAGTCGACGCAAAACCGTTTTGTACCGTCCTTTTTGTCTACGATAACTATGGGAAATGACCATGGCGACTTCGACCTCCTAATAATGTTTGCCTCTAACATATCCTCTACGGCTTTGTCAACTACCTCCCGTTTACGCAGGGGGGTCCTGTAAGGTTTTAGTTTGATGGGCCCCTTACCTCCTGTGTCTATTTTCATGGTCACTGTGTCTGTATGGCTCAAGTCTCTGTCACTGTCTACAAAAAGGTCCCTATTGGTGTGAATCAACTCTGTGACTACGCCCCTATGCTCTCGTGTTACTTTAATTTCCCCTAAGTTGTCCTTAGTTACGGTAGCCGCCACAGATTTTGTTGACCTAGTATGAGTCTCAACGAGATTAGCTTGACCTAGGGATTCAGTCCTGCCAATTACACAACCGCGTTTTAGTTTATAATATTTGTTGGTATTATTAACAATCATAATGGCCAAGTGTCCACGGCTCGACACTTTTGTCACGGCATTACCGACCATGAGGCCAGGTTCGGTGCTGATGTAACCTGAATCCACAGGTTTTACCTGCAGTAGCTCTGCAGTTCTACGGTTTGCTGGTCCTACCCTACCAAGACATAAGGTAGCTGTTTGTGGTTTCAGACCAACCTTTTGCCTTAGGCGCACAAGTGATGCAATATGGATATCTTCCTCTAGTGGGATGTATTGATTCCGGAATCGTAAGGAACCTAGATCAAAATACAACCTCACGCCATTGTCTGTCAACCAGTCTCTGCCTAAGATAAAATTTCGATTCATGTCTGTGACCACATGAAATAACTGGGTTACCGTGGTATCTCCTAATTTAAATTTTATATCAACACAACCTTCTACCGGCAATGTGTCCCCATTTACCGATTGTAGCTGAATTTTTGGCTTCCTAATAACAGGGAATGGCTGTAAATGCCCCAAAACGCGCTTATGTACTAGCGAGACCTCTGCCCCCGAGTCAACTAAAGACCTATATCGCTGTTTCCCAATTTTTATTACACATGAACTCGGACTCCCTGCCAAATGTATCTTGCAAACTTTACTCTCCCCAGCGGTTTCATTCAAGGGAGAGCTACCTAGTTTTTTCTTTGTCTATATTGAGGGCACTCTCGTTGAAAATGGCCCCGATTCCCACAAGCCCAACAGAGCTGCTGATATTGGCCCGGACCAGCCCCAGTTCGACGTGTTTTCGACCTACATTCCTTAGCAATGTGCCCCGTTCTGCCGCAGTTGTGGCATTTACGGGTAGCTCTGCTATGTCCTACATCCATTGGCACTGCCGCAAGGCTAGTGTCCATGGGTTCCACATGCCTACCCTTGGTTACGGTATTAGTACGGAGCTGGAATCGCCGTCGCAAATTTTGTTCGGCCATAGCTACGTTCACCGCTTCCCGTAATGTTGGCGGATTTTCTCGCATTACCTTCATCTTTAAGCTATCATTAAGTAGCCCATCTACAAAGAATCCGACCAGTTGCTGCTCTACGGCTGGATTGCCCCTTTGCATGTTAGCATAGGCCTCATCGGCCAAAGCCAACAGTTTTTCGGCAAAAATCTGGACGCTGTCGTCCGATTTCTGCTTGGCTTTCCGCAGCAGAACAAAAGCATGCTGTGGATCGGTTATCTCCGAAAATCGGGAGGCAAGCTCCGCCTTAAGCTCTGCCCAAGTTCCCTGGGGGTTTTCTTCAACGTAACGTTTCACAAAATCTCCCACTGGGCCCTTACTAGCTTGGTACGCTACTAATTTTATTCTATCAGCAGCTATCCCGGTTAACGTAGCATATTTTTCTATAGATCCTACCCACTCTTTAAATTTCTTCGGGTCCCCCTCATAGCTGTCTACTGCGCCTGCAATCCCCTGGGTGTTGATGGCCGACGTGAGTCCAGTTAATTGGGCTGTCAAGTTTTCTATTAAAACACCAACATTTTCTGCCATAATTAATTTACTAAATTTGTTAGAATAGGTCTATCCCAATTAATCACTCACCTTTATAGAGAATCTGTCCTGTTATATATCCCTTTCAAGATGTTGGTAAAGTTCATAAATCCATGGACACACATTATTTTGTTTCCTATGACCTCTTTTTCCTGTGTTCTCCCAGGTTCGAAATCCTGCTGAACGGCACCAAAAATATCCACGTGTGTTACACAATAATTATTCCGACACGTGGTATTTGAGTTAAATTTTATTTCTTGCCGTGGTTACACAAGATCCTGTTCAAGTCCACCCCCATCTCCCGCTTAAGTTCCTACTTCCCGCTACAGGCCCGCACTGACTTGTCTAGCTCCCGAGCTCTAGCCTCCAACCACTCTCCTGCTCTTCTCCCGCTACCCTCTTGCTACTGTCTATTGTCTTAGTATTAATAATACCAAAACACTTCAATTCCAACTAAGCCCTGATTGGATGACAATACCCCACCCCGCGAGGCATATAATTATCAAGGCACGTGCAAGCTCATGTAACCTTATCTCAGGTATCCCGATGTACTTTACCGTCCAGTAGGCTATCTACTCTGATCGACGATCCCTCCCCAGCTATCTCGCTACAGTGGCTAGGTGCGTGAGGCACACCCTTGATATCTAAGGGCTACCAAACTGCCTGTCCATCACAGGACGTTAACCCTGGTCCAGTGCCTGACTTTTGACACCTGTTGTTATTGTTTCCAGAGAACCTGTTGTACTTTAAATTTCTGTTTTAAATTATATTCTCTAAATTGTATTTCTACTACCCATTTTGTTACACATGTTCAGGAAATGAAATCCTCTCTGATGCCTTAGAAAGCATGTCTTCCAATCTCAAACCCCAGGATGACAGACTCATCTTCCATCTGTTTGGCACTGTAAAATGACCCAAGAAGAGTTTCCACCATCTCCATTCTGTCATATACAGACTCCCATCTTCTCCAAAATGGTAGCCAAATTAGCGTAAGGCCCAAGACGCATCAAAACATTCTTAGGCTCCCCTCTGAGAGATATCCTAATGGCCTCATACAAGCTCTCTGCGGAATGAGTCTTCTCCACCATAAGACACTTGACTTCATACCTCCATTGCTCATAGGTAACGTCACCCTTGGAAAGTGGAGGATCCCCCAGAAAAAGTAGACAACGTGGGACGTGAAGGGTTGGGATGAGATGTTAACTCCCCCGCAGCTGCAACAAAAGAGTTCCCGCATTCCGTCTTAACATCTTCCCCAGATGTATGTTTGGCAAATTCCAAAACCCACTGCTTCAGGTCATGTGCACTACACTACTGCACATACAAGCCATTAAAATGACCATTAAATAGCCCATTAAGATTTCCCATTAAAAAGCTATTAATCAAGTTGTTAATTTTGTACCTTTAATTGCTGTTAAAAAGGGGAAATTAATAGCTATTAAATATATTTTTGGAAGGAATATAAAAGCTTGGCAATTTAATGGCAATTAAAGGGAACCATTTTTAATTTTAACGCCTATCAAATTTTTTTGATGGTTTTTGTTAATGGCAATTAACTTGATCTTTTTCATTAATTAATTACTATTAAAGATACAAAATTAATGGGGACAATAAAACAGCCCATTAAAATAAAAAAAATATTTCCATGTTTTAATGGTGTATTTCAAATACAAAAGTGGTATTTTAACAGCCATGAACATTAATGCCCCTTAAAGAGAAGCAATATATCAACTTACATTTTTCAGGAATTAATTGCTATTACAGGTATATTTTTCTAGATTTTTAATAACCATTAAATTATATGGCATTCTTGATTATGTATGGAATATATAATAAGACGTGTATATCTATTCTCTACATCATTAGAAAATTTATTACATCATTATGTTGTGAAAGCACTATTGTTACAGTATTGAAAGGATGCCTTTAATCTATCACTTTGATTGGTAAAATGAAAAGAATGTGCAGAAATTAGACAAGGTTTTTCAACATGAATGTTCCTTCCATTTTACTATGAAATTTTCCAGTAGTGCAGAGAATGTAGAATAATGTAAGACAATTTGTCTTACATAAATATTTAGGATGCAAGGCTTCCTGCCCTGAATGAAAAAAAGGTAATTTATACCTAGCTTGTACCATATGCTAATATCATTTTTATAATATGAGAGAACTCTATGATATGCAATGCCACTTGTATTGCAATCATGTTTGTATTGATGTTATTTGTATACACATATATTTAATAGAACAGAAAAATAAAGTCTGACAAAACTTGAAATGTTGTTTGTTTTGTATACATTTTCATCTACATCATATCTAGGCTGAAATTATGTGAAATCTACTCAGTATTTTTCCAAATTCTTCTGAAATTCCTTGAAAAACATGTCCTTCATGTGATCGTCTTTCATTACTATTGTTCCAAATTTCCCTTTAGGTAAAAGTTAAATGAACTGGTTTTCACAAGCAAGTTTCATACACATTATTTCATGTCAGGATTTACTTCATAATCTCGGTTACTGATTTTCATCTCGAATTTGTGAATTGAAACTTTCTGGTCTTTGTAAAATGGTTTGCAAGTGTCCTTATGATGAAATCATTTGTCATGTCAGCCGTTTGTAAAATTCCCCAATATAATTGTTCGTTGGAATACTCCATCAACACAAAACTTTTGAACTTGGGAATTTCTGTACTCTTTACCACCAGAACTGTTCCCTGGAATTTCTGTACTCTTACCACCAGACCTGTTCCCTGGAATTTATGTACTCTTACCACCAGAACTGTTCCCTGGATTATCTGTACTCTTACCAACAGAACTCCCTTTCCTTGGAATTTCTGTATTCTTACCACCAGAACTGTTCCCTGGAATTTCTTCTACTCTTACCACCAAACTTTTACAGCTCCTTGGAATTTCTGTACTCTTACCACCAGAACTGTTCCCTGAAATTTCTGTACTCTT
>NW_026782838.1:0-71784 GCF_031769215.1 Ylistrum balloti
TCAAATTGTATGTCCTTAACAATATTGACGACTCTTGGGATGAAAGATGCAGTTTGATTCATTCATTGGCTCTACTATATCTTGCGCTAAATTTGTAATACAATTCGTTACTGTGTCTTCTGTACAATCCTCTATGGACCTGAAATATCTAGGGTCATTTCGGTATACTTTAAGCTGTTCAGCGTCAACGTTCGTTATCATACAAAACAAACTATGGTTAAAACGAGGCTTACACCTAATCAGTATATGTTTGCCACAGTCTGCAGATATCAAGATGGCAGAGCTGGTGGAGGTACGTGACGACAAAGGACATTTTATGAAAATGAAGAAGTATGATGGCAGGTACTATGTTAATCATTTCATCGGAAATGTCAAGGATCACCTTGCTGCAATAGAAGCTATGAATGTAAGAGACGATGATACGTTCGTCGTATCATACCCAAAGTCAGGTTTGTATATTTGTCTATTTGCTGCGTCGAATATGCATATCAATTATTATAAACTTCATCCTGGAACATGCTATTATTTCAAGGAGAAAATATGCGTTTTAGCACACATGGGCCGAACACCATTTTGCGAAGCCATGTTGAAGTATTCGAAAACAATTGTAATATTTTACAACAGTGTTTAAAGTGCATGTCTTTCTGCAGTCCGGGCACATACCAAATATTTTAAAATCCACGTGTATTGATTGAATTTTTTTTTACCTGCGATAACACCAAACCTGTCTTATCAAATGTCCACATTAGTGCCCTCTAATGTTGATTTTAACCAGCGTATCTGTTATGTAAACTGAATTGACAACTTTAATTTTCTCTGAAAAAAAAGAGATAATTCCTAATTGGTAAATGTAAAAACATTGATTTATCCATAGATGATCAATTCTAAATGAATGAACATATGTCTGTCCGTCTGAATGTCTGTCTTTCTGCCACGCCGTCTGTCTTTCTGTCAGGCAGTCTGTCTATACGTATGTATGTACCTGTACGTATGTAAATGAAATGTGTGCTAGTACATTCTTGCAGATGGATTGGAGAATGAATGGATGCTTTGTATTAATGTTTTTACCGTTTTTTATTGAGGCCCCTGTCATCACTAACGAGTACGTAAAGGAAGAAACCACTGTATGATGCAGTTTCTAACATCTTTATACTAAACGAAAGGTACTTTTCATTGGATGGGGGATGAGGGGGGGGGGGGGGGATTGTCAGCGCGATAGTTCAGTGAGCTAGAGCGCAGTATTGGTAGGCTGTAGGACATAACCCGATATGGTTTCTTTATCTGATATGGTGGTCATAAGATAGTGGTCCTCTTTCTGTTAGTCCACCTGAGATGTGATGCTGATCTCATTCTGTGTTGGTGAGAGTGTCTTCTTTGATGACCTTGGAGATGACCTTGAAATCACATTCCAGAGAAGTTTGAATGAAATAGAAGAACCTACCTCGAATGACTCTTATAGTTTTAAATTAAAACCATTATTAACAGGGATATAAGATGACCATTTGATAAAAGGCAATATTGTTTTCTCCAGACTAATTACTAGCGCCACAGGGCAGCGTTCCTCAATCCTGATGTTAATTCCACACTTCAAGATTTACATGCCTACCGAAAGAAACTGCAAATTTTCCAAAGAAGAAATATTGGCTAATCATACTCCGGTATTAAAATAATTTAGATTGATAATGATTAATGATAAGGATACGGACCTCGCCCGTTTACACTGGATTCCTGAACTTCACATAGACAACGTTTTATTGATGGCTCGTCTGGCTGTTCAACCAAAACTTTGTTCAAACTACTAACTACCATTATTAACACTATCAAATCTGAGTAACAGTGATATTGTATACACAAAAAGTGGAATTAAAGATGCGTGTATTTTAAAGAACTTTTAACAATTCTTCCACGCCCTCTTCTATTTTAGAATTTCTTCCATAAGAGCATTTTATTTTTTTCACTCTGTACAATATCCCATTCTAAACTGAAAGAACGCTTTCATTCTTGTGTAATGATAGCTTTCTTCACCAAGAAAGGTGAACGACGATACAGATATATGGTTGTGAACTATACTGAAGCATATTTTAAGAAAAATACGTCCAAATTAAAGACGAAATGAACCGATGACAAAATAATAAAACTAATTGATTAATTTGGTGGTAAGATATCCCAACAGACTATTAACATACATTTAGTATTAATTGTGCTGTGTGATTTGTTTTTGTTTTCTTACAAGGATGAAATTACCAAATCGTGTCACGAAGACCTTGCAAAGTAGTTTCATTTCACTTTCAGTTATATCGATAACGTCTTGTCTTTAATTAACTAATATACTCACCAGCATTGAAAATCAAGGACACAAGTCGTTTCTACATTGGTTGATTTCCCGATCTTTTCCTACAACGAAACTACCACGGAGAGCTTTTCAATAAGCTGTATGATATTCGTGATAATTCTAATTTCCATATTGTGAATTTTCCCTTTCTTGGTAGCATTTCCTCCTCAACCTACGGCATTTACATGTCGTAGTTGCTTCAATATTCCAGGGCATGTTCCCGTTATCACGATTTCCTGCAAGAAGTCGTCAGCTGATGGACAAACTTGTAACACAAAGTTTCAAACTATTCGTGTTAATGTAAATCGTGGCGAAGTTTTGCGGTTGTCATAGTGACCTCATACACAAGCATTTTATTTCTTTGTGTGATATGGAAGCTTGACGTGCTTGATACTCGTAAGTTTGTTTGATGGTTCCGTTGTTGTATACCTTGTTCTCATTTGAGAACGTAATAATAAATGATAATCAAGATTTACATGGTGGGTGTAGTCTAAGTAGGAGAATATACTTATTCTTTCTTTGGTATTTTCTTGCCGTGTTTTATCTAACCTTTGTCTTGCTTTTTTTTTTTTTTTTTTTAAACAAAATGCATATTACAATACACAAATACTAACAATAGTCAATCGACGTTATTCACATTACACACCAACCCACACATATTAAGCAACATCTATACTTTTAACTTCAGTGTGTTGGATGTAAATAAAATGCTTTATTCCCCTAGGAACCCACTGGACCTACACAATAGTCAACATGCTTCGTAAAGAGGAGACAACTTACCCTGGATCACTAACGTTTTTAGATTATACTGACATGGAGACACTCGATAATCTTCCGTCCCCTAGAGTATTCGCGACTCATATGACCTTTGACCTTTTACCGAAACAAGTCAAAGAGGGAAAAGGCAAGATTGTGACAGTATTTCGGAACCCGAAGGACGTCTTCACATCATTAGAACTATTCGCAAGGAAAATGGATCACGAAGAAATGAAAAAAAATTACAACACGACATGGGAGAGTTTTTTTGAATTTTTCATGGACGGTAGAAGTAAGTGTCTGAGCACACCTCTGTAAAGGTGCCACGTTTGAATTCATTCGAATAAAGGATCGTTTATATACATGTACAGCGCATTTTTTTGAAATAATCCAGTATTGATATCAGTTCAATCATCGTTTTTTTTTTTTAATTTTTTGATGGTTTCTACTCATTTTGATTTCTAGTGGCGCCTTTGAGTTTTTTTTTTAAATTTAGTATGATTAACGAGTCATAGAAAGACGAAACAGCTGTGTGATACAGCTCGACTACACTGAATCTAACATGTATAGAAAAGTACCATCTACTTGTGTGACTTTTGTGAAATCATTTGATTTTCGTTCTTCCTACTTCAGGTTGAGATTGATAGAGAACCGTTTGATTTATAGAATTGTTCTATAAGGATACTTCATCTTGCGTTAAACACGTTCTCGTTATTTTTTTTCTTGCAAATACGAATGTTCTACATTATGTAGTTATTGCTGTGCTTTATCGAATATCATGAAATAATATTTGATACATAAAACAAAATGTAAAAAATGTAAAAAAAAAATAAATAAAATAATAAAAAAAAAAAAATAAATAAAATAAAAAAAGAATAAAAAAACAAAAAAAAATAAAAAAAACTTTGCACAAAAAATAAACCATAAGAAAGCTATCATGGAAAATATTAGAACTTAAAAATGTGATTGGGATATTCATTTCATCAATAAAATCAGTCTTGTGCGTCTGCATTACATCGAGGCAGTAAGAAATACTTGAAGAGGGCATTATATATATTGATAATGGATGATTAATGGATTCAGGATTCATGGACCTCATATTTGGATATTTTTGATGATCGTATCAAAATCAATTTGTTATAAAAGAATTAATTTCAGGTTGTTTTCTATAGTCCCTGTTTTGAGTAAACACAATAATAAAAAATATGTAAAATAGAAAATATGATTCATTCAGAACTTGAAGTCTCATAAATAATAAATTCAGTTTCACATCATACTTTGATAGTTTTTACTTTAGGAGTTTTTGACGGTGTATGTACTTTTTTATTAATCCAGTTTTCTACGGTTCCTGGTTTGATCACATACAGAGTTGGGATAAAGTGAGACGAGAACACAAGGGAAACAACATACAGTATCTCATCTACGAGGACATGAAACAGGTCAGTTTTATCGATCTTCAGGTCAATCAAGAAATCGAAAATCAGGTTAGATATAAGCACACAGACGATCAACGCGCTGACAGCAGAAATATTCTGATAAGTCAAATGCGCGTTAATATATGTTAATTTTTCGATAACGTGATTCTCACTGAATTTTTCACAGTAGTTTCATAGGTTTCTAAACTTAGTATGAGAAAGACAAAAAATATGAACGATTTTAACAGAATAATTGACACAGCAGTATCTATAATTATAAATTTGTATTAAATGGTGCAGTCCATTTGTTTCTTTTGTAAATCTTTGATCAAGTATGAAGTAGAAATCAATTCCTCTTTTGAAATCTTTGTTCTAATTTTCTTATTTACTAGTATGATCGTGTAAAGTTTACTGTCCTTTATGTATATGTCCTCATTCAATTAACAATGATAACATGATGGTAATCTTTGATGGTGATTTATCACGTGATTGACGTATAAGTCTAGGAATACACCTCTATCGTGTTATGGAATCTAATGTCAGAGGAAGATAATAAAATGACGCCACATATTCATATATATTGGAGACTAAGGCCAGGGTGATAAATAAATAAATAAATAAATAAATAAATAAACTTTATTTTACAACAATTGCGAAATAAGCTTATAGTAATCACTTTTGTTGGCCCGGTTAAAAAAGCGCGCGAGGGATCTTACTGTTGAAGGAACCGGAGGACCCGGGGAAAATCCATGTGGTCGGGCACAACTGAAGATATTATTGTCTTGTGTGTCTCTTGTTTAATTCTTTCAGGACCTGAGATCGTATGTACAAAAGCTTGCATTATTTCTTGGGGTTTCTTCCGAAACGGAGTTCCTGGAGGCGGTGACTGATAAATGTACATTCCGAAATATGGCAGATGAGGCTACAAAAGAATTTACACCATCCGAACAATGGAAAGCTGTCATGAAAGACAAAAGGCTTCCAATCTATAGGAAAGGTAAATATTAGAGAACTGCACTACTGCCTCCTACCCCCCACCCCATCCCTTGTTTTTACTTTTCTTTCGATCCTTTTCCTTAGGCGTCTCTTTAGTTTTCAAAATTTAGGCTCTTAGCTTCACTGACGAGTTCTGGAAAGACTTATGCTGTAGTTTGTTTGGCTTTCCTGTATCTAACTCTGAATTGTGTGACCTTCGTACAATCTTTTAACTTTAAAAGTAATAATTTAAGCGGGAAATTTTTCTCTGTCCGAGGTATGATGTAGAGGACTACTTTCAGTCTAAGTACCAGAAAAATTCATACAAGTCCGCGGACATAAATGAAGATATTAAAGTCCTGTCTATACCGGTAATATTTGTTTCAGTCCGCGTTCCTATAAGGACCTGCCTTTAGCCTATCAAAATAATTTTCATTTGTAAAGTTGTAATATCCATGTAATAGGTTTATACAAGGCCAGTCCCAGTACATGTGTTATTTTTCTACGGCGAGAAAATGATTATGTGTTTGAGTTTAATTGTATGCCAAACAATGTTTATAATGTTTTAAATACGACAGAGACAGTGGAATGATATTTCACAATGCTTTGTCCCCACGTATCAGTTGAATTTCTTCACACATAATAAGTATAGATTTTCATGGTTACAGGTGAAATCGGAGATTGGAAAAACCATTTTACAGTTGCCCAAAGTGATTACTTTGATGAAGTTTACACGGAGAAAATGAAAAATTCAAGTTTTACTTTTCGATTTGTATAAATGAATGATAGGTGAGACATCGATTGGAGTTTTCAGAAGTCAGAAAGTATATTGAAAACGGTGAACCATGGCATAACAGTTTCCCAGAAAACTTCATTGTTGATAAACTGTGTTATGAGGGTATCAAAACGTATTTATATTATATTAAGGAGATTGTAGGGAAAAAAAATAAAAAAAAAAAAAAATGTTCACGTAAATATATGAAACAACGAGAAAAATGGTATGTTAATAGACAGATAAATCTTATTCATATATCTAATCTTCCAGAGTTACTTCCCTTCGTTTTATTATGTAATTCATATGGAATACTACTGATGCAATTGTCTCGGTACGCTTAATATAAACTTTCGTAATAACGTAATAACAAACTGAATTCTTAATTGCACATTCTATCAAATACTTTCTGTTCTGCTGTTGTTGGTAGAAAGACTTTCGAACACTAGAAGGAAAACTACATAAATAAACTCAATGATTACCAACCAGGAATTGTACTGAAGTAAAGGCTTCTTCAATCAGATGAAAAAAAAACTTCCTCTACAAATTCTGTCACCAAAGAGTGTCCGTGTTGCTGTCACGTGATTTATAACTGGATTACAATAGACTGGTATTCGTTTCTGACATTTGTTTACACTATTTCATGTTGGAAATTTACATTTAGTTATTTTATGTCATTCTGATGTCGGTGTCACATATTTAATATATTGTCCATTTTTTTACGTATTTCCAACATTTTCGGTATTTTCTTGATTTTAAGAGTTTCCGGTACAAGTTTCAAGCGTCCACTTTCATCACTTCCTTCCTCACTTACATTCCACTGATCTATAACGTTGAAAACTCTTAAGTTGACAACACCTTGGTTCGGTTTTACGGCAGGATCTTCCGACAAGCTACTTTTGTATTTATTCAGGAATAAACAGTTTACTTTTGTTGACTTGTTTGTGTATTCATTTAGGTAATTAACGATGTGTTGACTTAGGTAAACTTAAAGCATTTTAAATCAAGGACACCTCTGATTCTGGGTCATCCGCTTATTTGGATATGAACTTACATCTTCGTCAAAATGATATAATACTACTGAACTGCAAATAGGTGTAAAGACGATGTTTTCATTTTCAAACAAGTAACATCCCAGTTTTCTTAACACGCTGCTTATGTCCAAGTAGATACAACATTCAAAGTTAACAAAAAATGAACAAAAGAAATGTTAACAGAAGGAGAAAAAGACCACGTGTTTCGGAAGGATAAAGCGTCTTCTTTATCAAAGACAACTGCAAAAGTTTCCGAACAACATACAAGGGACGCTGGAAAACAAAAATTTGCATCAGAATAAAAACACAAGTGTTGTGCATTACGTGAAAACAAATTTGACCTGAGATGGAATTTCAGTTATAACTGAGGGATGAAAGTACTTTACAGGAGAAATACAGTATCATGTAGCACCAATGCAAGAGTTTTTATGGGAGAATGGTTTTATATAACAATCAAGCAAAGTCACAGTATTTTCCAGGTGGGAATATTTTAGTATTTTACAGATGGAGGGTCACAGTATTTTACAGATGGAGGGTCACAGTATTTTACAGAGGGAGGGTCACAATATTTTACAGAGGGAGGTTCACAGTATTTTACAGATGGAGGTTCACAGTATTTTACAGATGGAGGGTCACAGTATTTTACAGAGGGAGGGTCACGGTATTTTACAAAGGGAAGGTCACAATATTTTACAGAGGGAGGGTCACAGTATTTTACAGAGGGAGGGTCACGGTATTTTACAGATGGAGGTTCACAGTATTTTTACAGATTGAGGGTCACAGTATTTTACACCTGGAGGGTCACAGTACAGTATTTTACAGAGGGAAGGTTACGGTATTTTACAGACTAAGGATCACAGTATTTTACAGATTGAGGGTCACAGTATTTTACACCTGGAGGGTCACAGTACAGTATTTTACAGAGTGAAGGTCACGGTATTTTACAGACTAAGGGTCACAGTATTTTACAGATTGAGGGACACAGTATTTTACAGAGGGAGGGTCACGGTATTTTACAGATGGAGGTTCACAGTATTTTTACAGATTGAGGGTCACAGTATTTTACACCTGGAGGGTCACAGTACAGTATTTTACAGAGGGAAAGTTACGGTATTTTACAGACTAAGGGTCACAGTATTTTACAGATTGAGGGTCACAGTATTTTACACCTGGAGGGTCACAGTACAGTATTTTACAGAGTGAAGGTCACGGTATTTTACAGACTAAGGGTCACAGTATTTTACAGACTAAGGGTCACAGTATTTTACAGACTAAGGGTCACAGTATTTTACAGAGGGAGGGTCACGGTATTTTACAGAGGGAGGGTCACAGTATTTTACAGAGGGAGGGACACAGTATTTTACAAAGGGAAGGTCACAATATTTTACAGAGGGAGGGTCACGGTATTTTACAGAGGGAGGGTCACAGTATTTTACAGACGGAGGGTCACGGTATTTTACAGAGGGAGGGTCACGTTATTTTACAGAGGGAGGGTCACAGTATTTTACAGAGGGAGGGTCACAGTACAGTATTTTACAGAGGGAAGGTCACGGTATTAAACAGAGAGAGGTTTACAGAGGGAGGGTCACGGTATTTTACAGAGGGAGGGTCACAGTATTTTACAGAGGGAGGGACACAGTATTTTACAAAGGGAAGGTCACAATATTTTACAGATGGAGGGTCACGGTATTTTACAGAGGGAGGGTCACAGTATTTTACAGAGGGAGGGTCACAGTACCGTATTTTACAGAGGGAAGGTCACGGTATTTTACAGACTAAGGGTCACAGTATTTTACAGAGGGAGGGTCACGGTATTTTACAGAGGGAGGGTCACAGTACCGTATTTTACAGAGGGAAGGTCACGGTATTTTACAGACTAAGGTTCACAGTATTTTACAGAGGGAGGGTCACGGTATTTTACAGAGGGAGGGTCACAGTATTTTACAGAGGGAGGGACACAGTATTTTACAAAGGGAAGGTCACAATATTTTACAGATGGAGGGTCACGGTATTTTACAGAGGGAGGGTCACAGTATTTTACAGATGGAGGGTCACGGTATTTTACAGAGGGAGGGTCACAGTATTTTACAGAGGGAGGGTCACAGTATTTTACAGAGGGAGGGTCACAGTATTTTACACCTGGAAGGTCACAGTATTTTACAGAGGGAGGGTCACAGTATTTTACAGATGGAGGGTCACAGTATTTTCCAGAGGGAGGGTCACAGTATTTTACACCTGGAAGGTCACAGTATTTTACAGAGGGAGGGACACAGTATTTTACAGAGGGAGGGTCACAATATTTTTACAGAGGGATGGTCACAGTATTTTACAGAGGGAGGGTCACGGTATTTTACAGATTGATGGTCACGGTATTTTACGAATTGATGGTCACAGTATTTTACAGAGGGAGGGTCATGGAGGGTATTTTACAGAGGGAGGGTCACAGTATTTTACAGAGGGAGGGTCACAGTATTTTACAGAGGGAGGGTCACAGTATTTTACAGAGGGAGGGTCACAGTATTTTACAGAGGGAGGGTCACCGGATTTTACAGAGGGAGGGTCACAGTATTTTACAGAGGGGAGGGTCACAGTATTTTACAGAGGGAGGGTCACAGTATTTTACAGAGCGAGTGACATAGTATTTTACAGAGGGAGGGTCACAGTATTTTACAGAGGGAGGGTCACAGTATTTTACAGAGGGAGGGTCACAGTATTTTACAGAGGGAGGGTCACAGTATTTTTCCTATGGAGTGTCACAGTATTATATTGATTGAGGTTCACAGTATTTTACAGAGGGAGGGTCACGGTATTTTACAGAGGGAGGGTCACAGTATTTTACAGAGGGAGGGTCACAGTATTTTACAGAGGGAGGGTCACAGTATTTTACAGATGGAGGGTCACAGTATTTTACAGATGGAGGGTCACAGTATTTTACAGATGGAGGGTCACGGTATTTTACAGAGGGAGGGTCACGGTATTTTACAGATTGAGGGTCACAGTATTTTACAGAGGGAGGGTCACAGTATTTTACAGATGGAGGGTCACGGTATTTTACAGAGGGAGGGTCACGGTATTTTACAGAGGGAGGGTCACGGTATTTTACAGAGGGAGGGTCACAGTATTTTACAGAGGGAGGGTCACGTTATTTTACAGAGGGAGGGTCACGTTATTTTACAGATGGAGGGTCACGGTATTTTACAGAGGGAGGGTCACGGTATTTTACAGAGGGAGGGTCACAGTATTTTACAGAGGGAGGGTCACAGTATTTTACAGAGGGAGGGTCACAGTATTTTACAGAGGGAGGGTCACAGTATTTTACAGAGGGAGGGTCACAGTATTTTACAGAGGGAGGGACATAGTATTTTACAGAGGGAGGGTCACAGTATTTTACAGAGGGAGGGTCACAGTATTTTACAGATGGAGAGTCACAGTATTTTACAGAGGGAGGGACACAGTATTTTACAGAGCGAGGGACATAGTATTTTACAGATGAAGGGTCACAGTATTTTACAGAGGGAGGGTCACAGTATTTTACAGAGGGAGGGTCACAGTGTTTTACAGAGTGTAGGTCACAGTATTTTACAGATGGAGGGTCACAGTATTTTACACCTGGAAGGTCACAGTATTTTACAGAGGGAGGGTCACAGTATTTTACAGAGGGAGGGTCACAGTATTTTACAGAGGGAGGGTCACAGTATTTTACAGAGGGAGGGTCACAGTATTTTACACCTGGAAGGTCACAGTATTTTACAGAGGGAGGGTCACAGTATTTTACAGATGGAGGGTCACAGTATTTTACAGATGGAGGGTCACGGTATTTTACAGAGGGAGGGTCACAGTATTTTACAGAGGGAGGGTCACAGTATTTTACAGATGGAGGGTCACAGTATTTTACAGAGGGAGGGTCACAGTATTTTACAGAGGGAGGGTCACAGTATTTTACAGATGGAGGGTCACAGTATTTTACAGTATTTTACAGATGGAGGGTCACAGTATTTTACAGATGGAGGGTCACGGTATTTTACAGAGGGAGGGTCACAGTATTTTACAGATGGAGGGTCACGGTATTTTACAGAGGGAGGGTCACGTTATTTTACAGAGGGAGGGTCACAGTATTTTACAGAGGGAGGGTCACAGTATTTTACAGAGCGAGGGACATAGTATTTTACAGAGGGAGGGTCACAGTATTTTACAGAGGGAGGGTCACAGTATTTTACAGAATGAGGGTCACAGTATTTCACAGAGGAAGGGTCACAGTATTTTACAGATGGGGGCCACGGTATTTTACAGAGTGGGGGACATAGTATTTTACAGAGGGAGGGTCACAGTATTTTACAGATGGAGGGTCACAGTATTTTACAGAGGGAAGGGTCACAGTATTTTACAGAGGGAGAGTCACAGTATTTTACAGTATTTTACAGAGGGAGGGTCACAGTATTTTACAGATTGAGGGTCACAGTATTTCACAGAGGAAGGGTCACAGTATTTTACAGATGGAGAGTCACAGTATTTTACAGAGGGAGGGTCACAGTATTTTACAGAGCGAGGGACATAGTATTTTACAGAGGGAGGGTCACAGTATTTTACAGAGGGAGGGTCACAGTATTTTACAGAATGAGGGTCACAGTATTTCACAGAGGGAGGGTCACAGTATTTTACAGAGGGAGGGTCACGTTATTTTACAGAGGGAGGGTCACAGTATTTTACAGAGGGAGGGTCACAGTATTTTACAGAGGGAGGGTCACAGTATTTTACAGAGGGAGGGTCACAGTATTTTACAGAGGGAGGGTCACAGTATTTTACAGAGGGAGGGTCACAGTATTTTACAGAGGGAGGGTCACAGTATTTTACAGAGGGAGGGAGGGAGGGAGGGTCACAGTATTTTACAGAGGGAGGGTCACAGTATTTTACAGAGGGAGGGTCACGGTATTTTACAGAGGGAGGGTCACAGTATTTTACAAATGAAGGTCACAGTATTTTACAGATGGAGGGTCACGGTATTTTACAGAGGGAGGGTCACGTTATTTTACAGAGGGAGGGTCACGTTATTTTACAGATGGAGGGTCACGGTATTTTACAGAGGGAGGGTCACAGTATTTTACAGATGGAGGGTCACGGTATTTTACAGAGGGAGGGTCACGTTATTTTACAGAGGGAGGGTCACAGTATTTTACAGAGGGAGGGTCACAGTATTTTACAGAGGGAGGGTCACAGTATTTTACAGATGGAGGGTCACGGTATTTTACAGAGGGAGGGTCACGTTATTTTACAGAGGGAGGGTCACAGTATTTTACAGATGGAGGGTCACAGTATTTTACAGATGGAGGGTCACGGTATTTTACAGAGGGAGGGTCACAGTATCTTACAGATGGAGGGTCACGGTATTTTACAGAGGGAGGGTCACGGTATTTTACAGATTGAGTGTCACAGTATTTTACAGATGGAGGGTCACAGTATTTTACATCTGGAAGGTCACAGTATTTTACAGAGGGAGGGTCACAGTATTTTACAGATGGAGGGTCACAGTATTTCACTGAGGAAGGGTCACAGTATTTTACAGATGGAGGCCACGGTATTTTACAGATGGAGGGTCACAAGTATTTTACAGAGGGAGGGTCACAGTATTTTACAGTGGGAGGGTCACAGTATTTTACAGAGGGAGGGTCACTGTATTTTACAGAGGGAGGGTCACAGTATTTTACAGAGGGAGGGTCACAGTATTTTACAGATGGAGGGTCACGGTATTTTACAGAGGGAGGGTCACAGTATTTTACAGAGGGAGGGTCACAGTATTTTACAGAGGGAGGGTCACAGTATTTTACAGAGGGAGGGTCACTATATTTTACAGAGGGAGGGACACAGTATTTTACAGAGGGAGGGGCACTATATTTTACAGAGGGAGGGACACAGTATTTTACAGAGGGAGGGTCACAATATTTTTACAGAGGGAGGGTCACAGTATTTTACAGAGGGAGGGTCACAGTATTTTACAGATGGAGGGTCACAGTGTTTTACAGAGGGAGGGTCAAAGTATTTTACAGAGGGAGGGTCACAGTATTTTACAGATGGAGGGTCACAGTATTTTACAGATGGAGGGTCACAGTATTTTACAGATGGAGGGTCACAGTATTTTACAGATTGTGGGTCACAGTATTTTACAGATTGAGGGTCACAGTATTTTACAGATAGAGGGTCACAGTATTTTACACCTGGAAGGTCACAGTATTTTACAGATGGAGGTTCACAGTATTTTACAGATTGAGGGTCACGGTATTTTACAGATTGAGGGTCACAGTATTTTACAGAGGGAGGGTCACAGTATTTTACAGAGGGAGGGTCACAGTATTTTACAGATTGAGGGTCACAGTATTTTACAGATTGAGGGTCACAGTATTTTATAGATTGAGGGTCACAGTATTTTACAGATTGAGGGTCACAGTATTTTACAGATTGAGGGTCACAGTATTTTATAGTAGAGGGTCAGGGTATTTTACAGATTGAGGGTCACAGTATTTTACAGATTGAGGGTCACAGTATTTTACAGATTGATAGTCACAGTATTTTATTTTACAGTATTTTAGATTGAGGGTCACAGTATTTTACAGATTGATAGTCACGGTATTTTACAGATTGATAGTCACAGTATTTTACAGATTGAGGGTCACAGTATTTTACAGATTGAGGGTCACAGTATTTTACAGATTGAGGGTCACAGTATTTTACAGAGGGAGGGTCACGGTATTTTACAGATTGAGGGTCACAGTATTTTAAAAATGGAGGGTCACAGTATTTTACAGATTGTGGGTCACAGTATTTTACAGATAGAGGGTCACAGTATTTTACAAAGGGAGGGTAACAGTATTTTACAGATGGAGGGTCACAGTATTTTACAGAGGGAGGGTCACGGTATTTTACAGATTGAGGGTCACAGTATTTTACAGATGAAGGGTCACAGTATTTTACAGAGGGAGGGTCACAGTATTTTACAGAGGGAGGGTCACAGTATTTTACAGATGGAGGGTCACAGTGTTTTACAGATAGAGGGTCACAGTATTTTACAGATTGTGGGTCACAGTATTTTACAGATTGAGGGTCACAGTATTTTACAGATTGAGGGTCACAGTATTTTACAGAGGGAGGGACACAGTATTTTACAGATTGAGGGTCACAGTATTTTACAGATTGAGGGTCACAGTATTTTACAGATTGAGGGTCACAGTATTTTACAGAGGGAGGGTCACAGTATTACAGATTATCACAGTATTTTACAGAGGGTCACAGTATTTTACAGATTGAGGGTCACAGTATTTTACAGATTGAGGGTCACAGTATTTTACAGATTGAGGGACACAGTATTTTACAGATTGAGGGTCACAGTATTTTACAGATTGAGGGTCACAGTATTTTACAGATTGAGGGTCACAGTATTTTACAGATTGAGGGTCACAGTATTTTACAGATTGAGGGTCACAGTATTTTACAGATTGAGGGTCACGGTATTTTACAGATTGAGGGTCACAGTAGATTGAGGGTCACAGTATTTTACAGATTGAGGGTCACAGTATTTTACAGATTGAGGGTCACAGTATTTTACAGATTGAGGGACACAGTATTTTACAGATTGAGGGTCACAGTATTTTACAGATTGAGGGTCACAGTATTTTACAGATTGAGGGTCACAGTATTTTACAGATTGAGGGTCACGGTATTTCACAGTATTGATTGAGGGTCACAGTATTTTACAGATTGAGGGGGTATTTTACAGTATTTTAGATTGAGGGTCACAGTATTTTACAGATTGAGGGTCACAGTATTTTACAGATTGAGGGTCACAGTATTTTACAGATTGAGGGTCACAGTATTTTACAGATTGAGGGTCACAGTATTTTACAGATTGAGGGTCACAGTATTTTACAGATTGAGGGTCACAGTATTTTACAGATTGAGGGTCACAGTATTTTACAGATTGAGGGTCACAGTATTTTACAGATTGAGGGTCACAGTATTTTACAGATTGAGGGTCACAGTATTTTACAGATTGAGGGTCACAGTATTTTACAGATTGAGGGTCACAGTATTTTACAGATTGAGGGTCACAGTATTTTACAGATTGAGGGTCACAGTATTTTACAGATTGAGGGACACAGTATTTTACAGATTGAGGGTCACAGTATTTTACAGATTGAGGGTCACAGTATTTTACAGATTGAGGGACACAGTATTTTACAGATTGAGGGTCACAGTATTTTACAGATTGAGGGTCACAGTATTTTACAGATTGAGGGTCACAGTATTTTACAGATTGAGGGTCACAGTATTTTACAGATTGAGGGTCACAGTATTTTACAGATTGAGGGTCACAGTATTTTACAGATTGAGGGTCACAGTATTTTACAGATTGAGGGTCACAGTATTTTACAGATTGAGGGTCACAGTATTTTACAGATTGAGGGTCACAGTATTTTACAGATTGAGGGTCACAGTATTTTACAGATTGAGGGTCACAGTATTTTACAGATTGAGGGTCACAGTATTTTACAGATTGAGGGACACAGTATTTTACAGATTGAGGGTCACAGTATTTTACAGATTGAGGGTCACAGTATTTTACAGATTGAGGGTCACAGTATTTTACAGATTGAGGGTCACAGTATTTTACAGATTGAGGGTCACAGTATTTTACAGATTGAGGGACACAGTATTTTACAGATTGAGGGTCACAGTATTTTACAGATTGAGGGTCACAGTATTTTACAGATTGAGGGACACAGTATTTTACAGATTGAGGGAGGGACACAGTATTTTACAGATTGAGGGTCACAGTATTTTACAGATTGAGGGTCACAGTATTTTACAGATTGAGGGTCACAGTATTTTACAGATTGAGGGTCACGGTATTTTACAGATTGAGGGTCACAGTTTTTTACAAATTGAGGGTCACGGTATTTTACAGATTGAGGGTCACAGTATTTTACAGATTGAGGGTCACAGTATTTTATAGTAGAGGGTCAGGGTATTTTACAGATTGAGGGTCAGGGTATTTTATAGTAGAGGGTCACGGTATTTTACAGATTGATGGTCACAGTATTTTACAGATTGAGGGTCACGGTATTTTACAGATTGATGGTCACAGTATTTTACAGATTGAGGGTCACAGTATTTTATAGTAGAGGGTCAGGGTATTTTACAGATTGATGGTCACAGTATTTTACAGATTGAGGGTCACAGTATTTTATAGTAGAGGGTCAGGGTATTTTACAGATTGAGGGACACAGTTTTTTACAGAGGGAGGGTCACGGTATTTTACAGATTGATGGTCACAGTATTTTACAGAGGGATGGTCACAGTATTTTATAGAGGGAGGGTCACGGTATTTTACAGATGGAGGTTCACAGTATTTTACAGATTGAGGGTCACAGTATTTTACAGATTGAGGGTCACAGTATTTTATAGTAGAGGGTCACGGTATTTTACAGATTGAGGGACACAGTTTTTTACAGATTGAGGGTCACATTATTTCACAGAGGGACGGTCACAGTACTTTACAGAGGGATGGTCACAGTATTTTACAGAGGGACGGTCACAGTATTTTACACCTGGAGGGTCACAAAACAGTATTTACAGAGGGAGGGTCACAGTATTTTGAAGAGTAAAGGTCATAGTATGTTACAGAGGGAGAGTCACAGTATTTTACAGATGGAGGGTCACAGTATTTTACAGATGGAGGGTCATGGTATTTTACAGAGATGTTTACTGTATTTTACAGAGGGAAGGTTAAAGTATATTAAAACCGGAAGAACACTGTATTTTACAGAGGGAGGGGCACTATATTTTACGGAGGGAGGGACACAGTATTTTACAGAGGGAGGGTCACGGTATTTTACAGAGATGTTTACTGTATTTTACAGAGATGGTTACTGAATTTTACAGAGGGAAGGTTAAAGTATATTAAAACCGGAAGAACACTGTATTTTACAGAGGGAGGGCACTGTATTTTACAGAGGGAGGGTCACGGTATTTTACAGAGTGCCGCAGTATTTTGAGAGGGAGAGTTGCAACGTTTACAGGAAAGTCACAATAATGTAAAGGATGAATAGAGTGACAGAGCGGACGTAGTGCTATAATGGCAGGGTTGGCGTATTATGTAGATTGACGATCACATTTTCACATAAGTAATGACACAGTATTATATTCAGAAATGGGAACTTTACATTCTGTAAAGATGGAGTACCAATTATTTTACGATGCTGCTCATGATTGCAATGGGAATTTCGCAGTATCTACAGACGTTCACAGTATTTTACGACAGAAGGGTCTATCGTCTTTTACAGTCGGTTCTTTATGTAAAATTGGTTGTTATTTCAAGAATAATGAGGGCGAACACCATATCCGGTTCCATCCATTTATTAGTTAAAACCCTAAAGACCCTACAACATAACATACATAAAACACATAAATACGATCCCTTACAATACATTAAATATCTCACGTAATATACATTACAGATAATATCACAGTTGTAATTATCTCAAAAGAGAGTTCAATTGTTCCACAATGTACATGTATAATTACTGTACTTATATTATATAAATACAAATACTTAGTTCAACATAAAAAAGGAATATAGCGACACACTATAGCTATGGTACGTTACACGTTATTTAATAATTCAATAGAACATTATGTAATTATAAACAATATGTAATGTGAAAACATACCCCAACAATGGGTTAAGGGTCCTAAAGTAACATAGGGCTCGATCGTAGGCAAATGAATGATATCATTGGATCGTAGATCTAGATGATTACTGTAATTAAAACAACGCATATATAAGTAATTACAAAGTACGGGTCATTGTATATTTCAAACCGACGGTAAGATCGGCAGTATTATAAGCGTATACAATAATGAATTTTGATAAATAAGTTTCTACATCATTACAAATGACGTTACACAAGATATATAATACAATAATTGATGTTTCAAAGAAATAGGTAAAATATGACTTACAATTTACGGGACAAATGTGTTCGTAAGCCGGACGGAGGTTTCACTCGTCCGTAGCAGTCAATGTCCCCTTTGTCCACTAAAAACCCCGCCAAATACAGACAAAGTCCAAAGAACGAAAACGAGACAATAACTGGACATATATAGACACACTACGTCATACGGGCAAACTGGACATATAGACGCAACATATATACATACATTTATAACGATCACAGACGGCGCGAAAATCCCAACGACGCGACGCTAGACAACAGCGGCCAAAATTACATAAAACTTAACCCTATTACATCCTCCCCCCGCTAAGGAAAAAGGGACGCCCTCGTCACCTAAATTATACAAGGATAATTCACACCATGTCAACATTTGTTGATATACTTATCAAAGAGAATAGCTTACATACTACATATTAACATCACTAAATATTCAATTCTGAAATAGATTAAAAGCAAATATCATTCACGACAAACATAAAGTGAAAATGTCGCAATCACTGATAAAATGAATTACAAACTGTCAAAGGTAAACATAAATATCAAAATAAGAAAAGACGTTTAAGGCTTATATATCACAAATGATTCTGATTAAAGCAGTGGTAGCATCTGGATTAATTCTGGAAAACACACCTTCCTTTGCCAAGTTTTCCAAAAGCTTTGCCTTAAGGTTCCACGAAGCAACATTTACTTGCGAACTCTTTGCTCCTCCCATTACAAATTCACCCGAAGTTTGCCATTGTGGCGGTCTGGAAATTCTTGTAGATCTTCGGGGAAGAGGCACCGGACGCTCTGACACATGTTCCTCGTTCGTATGAGATTCGTCTTGGTCCAAGACATCATCAGTTGGGATGACAACTGTATCCTGCCCAAGTTCACCAGTAGATGACACTACTGAGTCTGACTTCGGAACATCATCTTGTTTTACGTCTTTATTGGCATCATCTGCTGGTCCTCCCTCCTCAGTAGAGAACTGGTCGTCACCAGGCGGACCAGTGGCAGACACAGGAGAGCCTGGATCGTCATCCGGATCCCGTACTGCCGTATCGCCTTCTTCATCATCTGACTCCGAACTGCCAGCTGTACAAGGTGCCAATAAAACATTTGTATCCTCGTTGTCAGAGTCTTCTATATCTGCGAGGGCTAAGTTTGTGTTTTCCCTGGAAGGCTCAACCTTGCTATCCAGATTATCCAAGGACATTTCTTCGTGTGGAATGTATCCTATAGGCAACAGGTTGTTTCTGTGTAAGGTTCTTGTCCTTCCCTCTGCTGAATCTGGTTCCACTACGAACACAGGAATATTCGGGTTAGGTTGGTTAATCACTGTACAGGCATCTTCCTCCCAAAGGTCTTCCAGCTTGTGTTTCCCATCAAAAGCTAGCTTCTTCACCAATACACGATCTCCAACCTTAATAGGCAATCCTCTGACCTTGAGGTCGTAATGGGCCTTCTGTCGCCTTTTCGCTTTCGATAGCATCTCTGAAGCTAAGTCGTAACTGAAGGTTAATCGATCCTTAAGGTCCTTCGTGTAGTCGGAGAGAGTCTGTTCTTCTTTAACAAGTCCACCTAAACCAAACACAATGTCCAATGGTAGACGAGGCTCTCTTCCAAACATGAGATAAAAAGGTGAAACTTTAGTAGACTCATGACGGGTGCAATTGTAGGCGTGGACTAAAGATGGGATATATACCTTCCAATCCTTCTTTTCTTCTGGTTTCAGAGTGCGAAGCATAGAGATGAGGGTACGATTAAACCGCTCAGTAATTCCATTTCCCATGGGATGGTAGGGGGTAGTATGTGATTTCTCCATCCCGAGAAGATCACAAAGTTCCGATATAACTTCACTTTCAAAGTTTGGGCCTTGATCAGAATGTAGGCGTCTTGGAATACCATAGTGAATGATGAAATTGTTGTATAGGGTAGCAGCTGTTGTTTTCGCAGTTTGGTCTCGAGTTGGAAATGCCTGCGCGTACTTTGTAAAATGGTCTGTGACAACAAGGACGTTGGCAAATCCTCCTTTACATGGTTCCAGAGACAGAAAATCCATGCACACTAACTCAAGCGGATGAGAAGTGTGTATCCCAACCAATGGTGCTCGCTCATTCCTCGAAGTCTTAGCTCGGATACAGCGTGGACACTCGTTGACCCACTCCTCTACATCCTTCGTCATGTTGGGCCAGTAGAATCTGTCACGTAGTAGAGATAATACCCTGTCCCTCCCAGGATGTCCTATGTCATCATGGAGTCCTTTCAAGGCTTTCTTGATGTAGGCCGAGGGTAAAACTAGCTGGTAGTGGTATACACCATCTCTATTAACCTCCTTAAACAGAACGCCACGACGCATCGTCAAGCTGTCAGCAATCTTGAACATCTGGGAATTCTCTTTAGTCGCAGGAAAATCTCGACGATTCGGTTTCCTGTACTTGGATACTAACTGCATCCATGGACGCAACAACACATCTTGTCGTTGGACTCTTCTCCAATCCTTTGATGTCATCTTCTCTAAATCACCAACGCAAGGATCCTCAAGGGCATCAGCAACTTGCGCAGGTGAACAAAGACTTTCCACAAAAGACAGCGAAGAAGTGATGGACTGGCTAACTGCACGGACAGAATCCATGGTCATCGGAAGCCTGGAAAGTGCATCTGCATCAGCATTGCTTTTTCCTGGCCGATAGCGAATGTCGAAATCAAAAGCAGCTAACGCAGAAACCCATCTGTGTCCAGTTGCATCCAACTTCGCTGACGTCAAGACATATGTTAAAGGGTTGTTGTCCGTGAAAACCGTAAATCGTTGTCCATAGAGATAATCGTTAAATTTCTCAGTAACAGCCCATTTCAGCGCAAGGAACTCTAATTTGTGGGCGGGGTAGTTCCGTTCTGATTTGGAGAGTCCTCTACTTGCGAAGCTGATTGCGCGGAGACTGTCACCCTGATGTTGATATAAGACGGCTCCTAATCCCTGTCCACATGCATCAGTATGGAGTTCAAATGGCTGGTTTGGCTGAGCATATCCAAGTACTGGTGGTGTTGACAAACAGTCCTTAAGCTTCTGAAAGGCTTGCATCTCAGCTTGACCCCATTTCCAGTCGGAATCCGAGTTCTTCTTTGTCTTGTTCTTCTTTCCTCCAATCTTGGCACAAGCAGGTAACAGCTCGTTCAAGGGTTTAGCAATCTTAGCAAAGTCCTTGATGAACTTCCGATAATACCCTGCAAAGCCCAAAAAGGCACGGACTTCCTCTGGAGTAGTGGGCTCTGGCCAGTTCAGTACCTTCTCGATCTTGCTTGGATCTGGTGAAATTCCCTCCTCAGAAATCATATGTCCAAGGTACACTGCTCTCCTTTGGAAAAACTTACATTTCTTCGGAGACAACTTCAAACCGCACTTTCTTAATCTCTGAAGTACCTTTTCCAATCGGCGAAGATGTTCCTCAAAAGTGTTTGAAAAGATAATGAGATCGTCCAAGTAAATCAGGCAGATGTTGAGATGAAGGTCCCCTAGGCATTCCTCCATTAACCGCTGGTATGTTGCGGGAGCGTTCGACAGGCCAAATGGCATCCTGGTATATTCATAAAAACCAAGGGGCCCAACTGTAAAAGCTGTACGTTCCTTATGACAGTCATCAACCTCAACCTGATGGTAGCCTGACTTCATATCCAGGACTGTGAAGTATCTTGCTCCAGACAAACACTCAAGAATATCCTCAATTCTGGGCAAAGCATAAGAATCACGTATCGTCCTCTTGTTAATTTCTCTGAAGTCAACACACATACGTAGTTCTCCGTTCTTTTTCTTGGCTAGAACAACTGGCGAAGACCACGGGCTGTGTGACGGACGGATGATCCCTATGTCCAGAAGAGTATGGAGATGGTTCTTTACTTCCTCGTACATTGATGGGGGTATCCTTCTGTGTCGTTGCTTGATAGGCGTTGAATCATGCATGTCTATCCTGTGCCTAACTGCATTGGAAAATCCAATATCCTTATCATTCTTGGAGAAGATATCCTTAAAGGACATGATGAGTTGTCTCCCCTCCTCAATTTCTGTAGCTGAGAGAAAATCTTCATCAATCTCAATCTTCTCCATCAACTTTTCTATCTCCTCTACTTCATCTGTCTGGTCATCCTTATCCAGAATGGTAACTGGTGTAATCTCACACAGTAAAGCCTTTGGCGACACAGATAAACACCTACTGGTAGTGTTAGCAAGCTCCACCTCCACATTCCTATTTCCTTGGTAATGGTAGGAGATCAATCCAGGAGTAATATCCAAACCTTCTGAGGTAACACAGTCTGTGGCTGGCTGGATTATCGCACAAGTGGGATGGTAAGGTAATTCTCTATCGGAGTAAGTCTTCACCTTCACCTGCGTATTAGGCTTAATATTGATGACCTTATCCTCGGCACATCTCAGGACACCAAGGCGAAAATTCCTCCGATTGAGTTCCTTTTCCCTTAGAGAAAGACATCTGAAAGCCAAAAACCAAGGCGTAAACAAATCTGCACTCTGTAGAAATCTTGCTCCGTTATGTTCACGACACTTGTCCATAAGCACAGTCAAAACATTTGTGCCTAACAAAACTGGTACTTTGCTGTTGTAATCACTGTCAGGAACAACTAAAAGAATACAGTCCTGCACATTAGTACCTGATAGTCCTGGCAACTCAACACTAACTTCAATAAATCCATGATAGGGTAGTGGATTACCATCTGCACATTCAACATTTAAAATACAGTCCAATGGTTGTATAGGCAAGTGTGACAAATGCGTATTATAAAATGATTCTCCAACTGTTGATACAGTAGAACCAGTGTCCAGTAATGAAGTGACCTTATGTCCGGCTATAAGAATGTCCACTTCGTTTGAAGAACCAACAAGTTGAACTTGATCTTCTGTATCTGTAGGAGACTGTAATATGAAACCTATGGCCGTCCCCTTCCCACAGGTCCTTTTCCGTTTAAATGACGACCTCGGTTGTTGAACTGACCTCTACGTTGATGATCAAGTCTGACCTTGCATCCTAGCTGTATGTGTCCATACTGTCCACAACGCCAGCACTGAGGTTCATTGGAGGAATCATCAGTATCACTCCTGTTCAAGGTATCACCACGCTCCTTGTGTTCTCTCTTCTTAGTAGGCTGTTGATACTGTTGGTAGTCCTGTGAATTATGAGGTTTCTTCTGTTGATGTGCACTGGATTTCCATGACTTGACATCTGCAGAAAGCTGTTTAATAATTCCTTCTAACTTATCCAGTCGACTATCTTCTGTAACACTGGCTTCTATCATCTTTGTAGTGGCTGACTTGGCACTGGCCCCTGTTCCTTCCATCTTCATTTCAGATTCCAATTTCCTAAGTTCCACTTTCAGCTCGTTGTAGTCTTTAGTAAGCTCATACTTTGTTGCTGATCTTTCCTTCAACTTGGGTAAGAGTCCTTTCCATATGCGACTATGAAGCATATCATTCCTCTTTGATTGAGACAACATCTCGCATCTTGACACCTTCATCAAAAGATCTTCCAGTCTGCAACCCCAGGAGGCAACATCCTCTCCTTCCTGTTGGTGTGCGCTGAAAAATTTCCCAAGAAGAGCCTCGTGATCATCAACAACACCGTAGTTGGTTTCCAGATGGGCAAGTAAATCACCAACTGATGCTTTGGGGCCAAGTCTCATAGCAATCATCCCTGCATTTCCCCTCAAAGAACTTCTGATGACACGTAAAGCTGTTTCTTTGGGGATGGTCTCATCTCGCAGTAGACAGTCAGCATCATATTTCCAGAGCTCATAAGGAACTTCTCCCTTAGATGTAGGATCACCACTAAAGAATGGTAGGCGTGGAGGCTGAGTAAACACATGCTGTTTGGATGGTCCTCCAGCAATAGGTTCCTTTGGTTTAACATCCTTCCCTGACTTTGAGATGGCTCCTGTTGATGACATGTAGTCTAACATCCAGTTCTTGAACTCTTCAGCAGAATCACATTTCGGAGTAACTCCCATCTCTGCAAACACATCTTTTATCTTCTCTAACTGGTCACTATCCATGGTTATAAATGGTGTCAAGCAGAAAACCAAAAGTCCAAAGTAACAGAAGTACATGTATAAAGAATACTTAGGCACAAAATTAAAGAAATAGTACAAAGAAGTACAAAAGAAGACCAGAGTTCCTGAAAACAAACAAGTAAAGTACAAAATACAATTCAAATATCTATAGATCAACACCTGAAATATAAATGTAAAGTCCAAACCCCTGCAAATTAATGGTGAAACAGTCCAAATCTGGAATGAAAATACATGGGTATACAAAACAGTACCAAATTGAAAAGAATTGAACACAAAACAAGCGTATGAATGGAATGCAATACAGTACCTCCAGCAAATGTATATATATATATATATACCTAGTACTATCAGTATATATATATAAACATATTGTTGATTGATGGGGAACAACAGCATGTTCTCTATTAAGTATTATAATTATGAAGCTTACCCAGGTTCAATACCAAAGATGGTGCTTATCCGCCAACTCTGTTACATATAACCCTTATGCCATATCGAGACATCCCAAGGCTTCATTCAACAACGTAATACCTATAACAGTAGGACGTGGGGCCAAGTTTGTGTCGTGAAATTCATATGCCCTTTGAACCATCCTAGGTACCACACCAGGATGAAGTAATTGGCAAAATCAATCATGCGTGCACCATTAATTATCTTTATATTGTCCTTGATCTGTTAAGAATACGTCAGTTTGATTGACTTGTGTGATAATGGGATGTTTCCAATTCTATTTTTATCAAAGTAACTGATATACCCAGTAAAATGTTTAACATAGACGAAAGCATTAATGTTGAGAAGATATCTGCTTTAAACAACAGGTATCGAACTGAATGTAAAGCAAGGTATCTGAATTTTTTATCAAATACATCAGTTACCATAATCTGTACCGGAACAAGTTGATCATTATACTGGTGTATATCATATATGAACCCCCAATATAAACGTATCCAGGTACTTTTACCATGGGGGATACAAATGTGATGTGACACCGGTATCGTTATTTATGCTTGATCAAGTAACAGTAAGTACTGCTTCACAGAATCCCTTGAGTAAAAAAACAAACTTTTGCCGAGTAATTATACTAGAGCCAATCAACGAACCAAACTGTATTATACAGCTGCCGGTTTCGTCCTTCTAGGACTCGTCAGTGAAGCTAATGGCCTAAAATTTGAAGCCTAGGAGGCATCTAACGAAAAATCGAAAGTCATCTAAAGAAAAATCAACATCTAGACGGGGAGGTACGACAGCCCCATAATTAGATATATTTCGTAATTTTCATACATAAGATAATTTTAGAATAGCGTAAAGTACATGTGTATTTTCTGAACCGATCCGCCATTCGAGTGAATTTAAACAATTTGAAGCTAGTTACGGCAAACCTCTGGGACTTCAAGTCCACCAGCAGTGTCTACAACCTGCTATTTTAAAGATTTTTACAAAAGTCACACAAGTGAATATCAGTGAAGTTGATTCATTGATATTATCTTAAAGCCTCTGTCCGGCTAGGCGATTGGCAATATTTGAGATTTCGTTTTAGTAATGATTTTATCATTTTACTCCATTCCCTCGTCGCTCTCAGATTGATACCGCGCCAGAAATCACGTGGAAAACAGATGTCATGATCGTAATTTGAATGTCTGAACTTCAAATATTTGCTACAGTGTTGTGAAATAGGCACTTTGTGACGTCATATCATACGTAAAGAACTGCGGAGGCAAGTCTAGTAATTAAAGGGGATTCATTATTTAAAGATGTGTCTGTTTTGAAATATACTCTTCTTCCAAGCATTAAGATGTATAGGATGAGTGACTCTAGCTTTTAAAAATAATCGAATCGGACATAAAGAGTGTGTTCAAATATTTTTATCTGTGCAGTAGGGACCTGCGGATCCCAATTATGATTCTATCTTTAATTATCAATACTTAATAAAACTCACGTAGATCTGATTTAGAAAAATACCAAACAGAATATTGTTATTTTAGCGTGTACGTACAACTGGGCAAAATTAGTTGCCCGCTAAAGTACGCAGTTGACAATTATGTGCGCCTTCTAGATCCCCCCTTTCGAGGGCCTCCGAAGAGAATATTCCACTTTGCAGACCGTTTTTGAGGTGGTTCCTGCACTTGTAACGGTGAATTGTGAGTATACTGGTTCAAATAGTTCTAGTTTCTCAGAATTTCAACGACATCTGTCATGAAATACATTATACGTGCATTCTGATACAGAAAAACAGTATATGCTTATTGTAACGGCTTACATCTGACACAAAGTTTGGTTGCGGTGTAAATTTTAAACTGACAGGAAGTACCCAGTTTACCTGATTTCGCCAGGTCAACCTGATATTGACTATTTCATGACATGCTTACTGGCGGATAATGCTAGAACCACTTGATATTTCATTACATTGATGAGTATTTAAAAATTCCCTCAAAACCAATTTTTAAATCCAATCTAAACATTGCTGAAAAAAACCCATTGCTCTGGAGATCCCAGGATATCCCCTATAGTGGATACTTTAAATGTATGCTGATAACTGCAACTGGAACGATGTTATGATATACTGGCTGTTGCTTAAATTTATATATTTTCCTTAGTGATGCCAAGGGGACCAACATTCCAGATGCGAGTACGACGCCGTCAATCTGATGCCAAGTGGCGTGCAAGTGTAGCAACTTGTTATGAGACGCTGAAGAACATAGTGCCCAACAGAGACAAGATGCCGAAGCGGAAAATATCCAAGGTTTTTTTTATTTTTTTTTTGAAAATGAGAGATGTTTTTAAGATTTAAGTAAATGATATAAAATTATCAAATTGTAACAGGTCAGCATTATGCACCTACCAACCATATCAAATCAACGAAAGTCATAATGGTTCATAATTTATGTGTTTAATCAAAATACATTTTAAAGAAGAAGTTATCAATATGAGGTCACTTAACTTATTATCAAAGTTAAAGGATTAATATTTTGACTATTTTCAGCCCATCATCATCAGATGGTAGGCTATTCAAATTGCCTTACGTCCATTGTCCATGGTCCGTCTGTCCATCTGTCTAAACAATTTTTGTTATTGCTATTTCTTGAGAAGTATTGGATCGATCTTTATCAAATTTCAGCTGTAGGTTTCCCTTTCAGAAAAACAAAATGGCGACAGGTGGCCATCTTAGATTTTGACTTTGAACATTAGTTATTGCTACTTCTTGAGAAACACTGCTTAGATCTTTCTCAAATTTCATGTAATGGTTCCTCTTGGTCCCTAAAAATAAAATGGCAGACAGGCAGCCATCTAGGATTTTGCAGAGTAAAGTTTATTATCCCTATTTCTTGAGAAGTATTGTTGGATCTTTTTCAAATTTCATATGTAGGTTTCCCTATGTCCTTTGTTGTGCTCATTTGATTTTAGGTTTTATGAGACAGAAAAAATGGCTGACAGATGGCCATCTTGGTTTTCATCAAGTAAAGATTGTTATTGCTATTTTTCAAGAAGTACTGAATGGATCTCTCAAATTTCATATGTATATTCCCTTTGGTCTCTTCTTCTGCTAGTTTGATTTTGGGACTGATTAGAAAAAGTAAAATGGCTTCCAAGCGACCATCTTGGATTTGGCAGGTAAAGATTATCATCACTATTTCTGCAAAGGAATGTTCAAATGTCTTATTAAGAGTAAAAACAGAGAAGATGAAAATGGGAAAAGATCTTAATTTCAAAGAGCAAGTAAAAATCAAACAATGGTTGGTGCAAAGATTCCTCTGGGAAAAGTGCATGGAATTGAATGAGGAAAAAACTTAATTTTCAACAGATGAAAGATGTGTGATGTGAAGCAAAGTTAATATTGTGGCCAAAGGGTTATGTTACTGGGTGAAGGGAAAGTTCAAACTCAATCTTACTTTTGTATTTATAACATATGGAAGCTTTGGTTTGTATTCACACCATGATGTCATACCATCAAGGTCAACACCAGATTAGATTTTGTTGGTCCAGATCAAAGGTCAAAGACCATCCTTTACCTCTTTGGAAATAAAAAGCTTTCCTGTAAAAGATATTTTATGAACCCCTCAACAGATTTACAAATGATCACATAATTGCTTACATCCTGACTAAAATTTTTCTCTCCCTTCAATCCCTGCCTCTCGAAGTTTGCAGCAACATCTTACTACTGACGTGGAAAAATTTAAAATTGTCAACAGGGAAAACAACCTTTTTAGGCCAATTGGATATGCCACAGAGGGAAGGGGAGGCGAGGGCAGGAGAGGGGGGGGAGGGGGGGGCACACATACTCTTTCACAACAAAGTGCAGCTGACTTAAGTACACTGTTCATAGTACAGCACAAAACCTTGGGAAATTCCTTACCATCTCATATACTACATACATCATTGCTTGATTGCTTCACACTGGTCATTTGATATGGGTGACCGTGAAACATCAAAACATCACTCAAATCTTGTACTGGTTGTGCTATGACAAAGTATTAAACGAAGTGCAGCTGACTTATGTACCACTGTTCATAGTACAGCCGAAAAAGTTGGTATATTCCTTACCATCTCATACACTACTTACGTTAGAGGTAGAATGCTTCACACTGGTCATTTGATGAGAGTGACTGTGTCACATCAAAATGTCACACTCAAATCCTCTACTAACTGTACTATAAAAAATTTTATTCTATTTGACATAACCAATTGAAAGAAAATTTTCCGAAGTTGGGTTCTCATCAAACTGCACACACTCGGTAAAGCATCAAACAATCTGAGAGAACTTCTAGGGTTGTGTGGTCAAGGTCAGGGTTATTATTTTTAGAAAGTCATTGTCAGTGCTGAAACAGAGTCATTCCTTGAGGAATACTTATCAAACATCACACAGTATTTCAGGGTTGTTGGGTCAAGGTCATTATCACTAGTTTTAGAAAATTCTTAACAGCACTCTAGCAGCTTCATTCCTGACAGGATTTTGATCAAACCTCATACACTGACAAATTATCATAACCCTTTAATATACATTGGTGATGAAAATATTGTCAGGTTGTCATACTTACTTATGGCATTGTTCTATTCTCATTAGTTACAACTAATTGTATACCTTCCTTTTCCCTAAGTTAATACCAAACAGATCCATCATAATAAATCATTACTCAGTGTTTTCCATAAGAGCCAGTCGCCGGCCAATTTGACCGGCTTCTTCGATCGTTTGGCCGCCTACACCAATGCAGTTCTGTAATAATGTTCCGTACACGACTTCACGTACACGGCAGGCCACTCCCACCTCGGTCAGCTTGGTCCACCAGCCTCCTACTTTCACTACACAGCCTACTACTAACAAAATAATGGAAAACCCTGTCATTACAGTGTAATAGCTTGTGGGATTAGTACGGAACATGTATTGCTTTAGCAATAGCAATACTCAGTATTCTTGTTTTTACAACGGTTCTCAACCCCCAAAAAATATAAGGACTTTGTTTTGGTGTTTCTCTACAAAAAAATTTAAAGACATAACATACCCATAGCAAATAATATGTATGACGTATGTAGAGGCGTCATTTTTAGGTGGAAATTACCTGTTGAATTTTCTTTGATTCAGGCACTGATCCTCCAGGAGACTGAAAACCATATCACAAACATTGAAAACAAGTTCAAAGAATTATTTGAACTGAAAGGTAAAACTGATCATGTTTCTTAAATTGGATATTCATAGAAGGTGTTCAAGGATTATAACCTTGGAGACAGATCTATAGTCTGGCAGCTTAAAATATTTTACTAATTGATTTTTCGGTTTGAGCAGTTTACCAATAGATATTTAATTGTTTTCATTGTTATAAGCTGTTGGGTCAATGATAAACAAAGGAATGTCATTTCTTCAGTCAACACTTTTCAGAGAGTCGGTTGATATATGCTGCTCTTCAACACCTTTTTTATGCCTTGTTCTGTCAAACCTTTTCTGCAGCAAAAGCTAAGGGAAAGTCTTTGGTAATGCAGACTGAATCTGGCTTTATGGAAGCAAAACTAGAAGACATACGGAAGGAGTTCTCAAACAAACAGGAAAACCTCTATATGCAGTAAGTAAGGGGACATAGTGTTAACCACGGACTATTCTTTTCAGCAATTCACCAATTTCTTTATACTGAAGGAATTTGATCCAAATTTCTACAAAGGTCAGATATGGAGAAACCTTGGAATTGTATTGATCAAGATGTCAAGGTCGCTGTTACTGTTTAAAAATGGAAAACCATTGACTTGTTCAGTGTCATCACAATCCTGACATATTTTTGTAGGTCTATGATAAAGATATTAATCACACTTTTATAAAAAGATCATTAGACGTGTACAGAAATACTTTTGATTGCACAGATTTTATGCCCCTGCCATGAAATGGCTTGGCTGTATAAAGTGTTGCTTTCAGTTGACTCTCATTTTTGTTGTGCTGGACCTAATATTATTGAAACAAAATTTGATAATTGGTGTGTACTATGGTTGTATCATTTGGTCAATCAATATATGACAGACTGATGAGTTATGAAAACACCCCTTAAAACACCAAATACTCCACTCTTCTCTTTGTTTGCCGACAGGAATATCCTTAGTGCACAAACACATCTAGTTTGTTTCTAAGAGCTTTATAAATCTATAAGGGTAAATTCTACATGAGCAATAGGGTCAATGTATTACATGTATGATGTTGCATATCACCTGGTATAATTACATGGATTCAATTGTCAGTTTGATAGATAAGACTTTATTGAATCAAACCTGTATCACATTGATGTAATGTCTTTTTACAGAAACTGCAGCCAGCGCAAAAAGAGCAACATTCCATCAGATCTTGAGTTAGGCCTGATTGACTTGAGGTCGTCCATGTGCAACCTGTCTGTGGTTCCTCTTGACTGCCTGCAAGAGTTTCTGAGCTCCTCGAACAGCAATGAATATTGTGAGGTGTGTCTTTAAATATACATGTACTTTATGCAGTCATTCTACTGAGTGATATGTCAGTAAAACACACATGAAATGTTTAACACAGTAGATGAAGTTATGGGCCTATATTTTGTGTAGATGTCCCACATTGATCTCTCTAGTAAGTTAATGCATGAAGGTAAAAAAAAAAAAAAAAAAATTTCCTGAGTCTTATGGTTGTATATATGTTATGAAGTGTATCAATGATACATATATTTGACTATTTATTGTTTGTAAAATAGTCCATGAACGAAAACGTCAGCAAAGAAGATAAAAGAAATTTGAAACACTACACACCTTCATCAGAGTTGAGAGCATTACCTACAGTCACCAGTAAAGGCAGACAGCATTCCCACAAATGCCAGCCGGATTTACTTAGTAGTAATGAATGCCAAACAATGCCCCCAAGAACACCTGTGAAATCTCGAAGAGGTAGACCAAGCAGGAGAAAAAATGGTCAACATCAACTTGATAGAGTTGTGTCCCCTGAACATTCCAATATTTCTGAAAATTACAGCAGCTTCACTTCAGAGAATTTCCAATGGGGTCACTGTGAGTCCCAGGAATATGCGAGCTTCCATAATCAGGATAGAACACCTGCACAGAACAGAAAACGTGGGCATGACCACAGCTCGAGATCCAGAACACCTGCACGATTAACAAAACAAGTATGGCACACTTATTACATTCTGATGTTTCCCTTATTACATTCCATCTTAAATATTTTTTATTGATATGTATCCATGAATTTGGTATCAAAGTTGATGTTTTTTTTCTACAACATAGATATAATAAATGTTCTGAAATGATTTTGGTTGACTCCCACCAATTTGCATTCATACATAGGTGTTGATTTGGATTTTATGTTCTTTAAGAAATATTTGGTCAATTTTACATTTTTTTTTTAGAAATGTTAAAAAAATATACCCCACTACCTATGAAAAGAGGCATTTTTTACCCTCTCCAGTTGGAAATGAATGTGTTGATGGTCACAAAGTTTACATGGTAACATTGATATCAACAATACCCATTAAAGGATAAAGCAATAAATTTGATTGGAATTTGTACTTACCTTTCGCAGTGATTTATCCTGTTTATAATCAACATGGATGTATAAAACATAAGGATTCATCTGGATTGGATGTAATATCATTAGACTACAGTATTGTAAATATAATTTGTTTTCATATTGGAATTTTAAAAATTTATTTTTAATAATCGCCTTCCCTTGAAATAATTCTCCTTTGATTTTGTGTTAGCTTCCAGTATCACACACCCCCTACTTTTAAGATTTGATTTGTTTGCCTTTGCGATTATTAGAATGAATATGGTGAATAAAAATGAAAAAATGATTTCAACATACCAAGATAAGTTTTTAATACTGCAGCTATTGATGAACCTGAATGGAGCAATTGTTCCAGGCAGAGTAATTTTTCTGTTGGTGGGAATATTTTTCAGTAATTGTTTAAATATGAAATATATAGATCTTTATTTTTTGAACATTTTTAGACGTATTATTTTATGGAAAACAACAAAATTATCCATTTGGCCTAAATCATATATTGTCAATAACCATAGTTACAGTAACTGTAAGATCCCTTTCTGACAGTATTTTCCCTGTGATAAATAACAATTTCAAGTTTCCTATTGATATTGACTTTACAACTGTATTTTTCCTGTAATAAACAAATTCCCTACTTACAGCAACTTTCTGACTATTTTCCCAGTAGTAAACAATTCCGGTGCAATACCATATTTGTATTCCCCATCATAAAAGTATCCAGATATTTTTCCTGGCTATCATAAAAGTATCCCCTCTGTAGTATTTATATCCTCCTCAACATCTTTTTCCATTAACATCATACAAGGTTAATTTGAGGGTGACAACCACAAAAATGTTATAGGTAACTGTACAGATGTCATGGTGACTTAAGTAGGTAATTAGTTAATGACACCTGGTCATGGTCAAGCAGTACATGTATCATAGAACGGGAGAGCAGGGATCACACCTTCCAGAGAGATCTGCAGGGTACAGGTAAATTTACCTGTGTTTCAGTATATCACACTGTACATAAAGACACTGAAGAACCAAACTTCTCTATAAAGATTTGTTTTCTTCTCATTTTATAAATGCATCAGCTTCATTATCTAAAATTGTATAATGTATGGATGTGTACAAAATTTTTTAGAACTGCCAGTTATCAATAATTTGGCTCATACATTTGATATACAAATTTTGTACACATCCATACATTACTTCAGTTACCATGACACCTGGACAGTTACCTATAACTATTTTCATGATTGTCTGCCTCAAATTAACCTTGTACGATACTAATGAAAAAAGATGTTGAGGGGGATACAAATACTGTAGGGGGAATACTTTTATGATAGCCCAAAAAAGTATCCGGATACTTTAATGATAGGGGATACAAATATGATATGACACTGGGAAATTACAAGTTTCCTACTGATAGTGACTTTTTGATTGTATTTACCCTGTTATGAGAAAAAATTACAAGTTTCCTACTGACAGTAGTGCAATAACAAGTTTTGACAGTGACTTTTTGCTTTATTTACCCTGTTATTAGCAATAATTACAAGTTTCCTACTGACAGTGACTTTTTGACTTTATTTACCCTGTTATTAGCAATAATTACAAGTTTCCTACTGACAGTGACTTTTTGACTTTATTTACCCTGTTATTAGCAAAAATTACAAGTTTCCTACTGACAGTGACTTTTTGACTTTATTTACCCTGTTATTAGCAATAATTAAAGTTTCCTACTGACAGTGACATTTTGACAGTATTTACCCTGTTATTAGCAATAATTACAAGTTTCCTACTGACAGACACATTCTCACTATTTTCTCTGTAATAAGCAATAATTACAAGGTCCCCTCTTACAGCAGCTTTCAGACCATATTTCCCTAATAAAATACATTTATTGTAAGTTCCTTACTTACAGCGACTTTTTGAGAACCACAGTGGATTTACACCAGTCAAGTTGCCTGATGTAGTGCCAGTACTAACAGGAACACCGAAGTCCAATCCACTGTCGCCCTTCACTGCTCTCAGCTCAGACAACCATCAACAAGTAAGTTACACCTGCATTTTTTTTTCATCATTCACTTCTGACCTCCATGATTTAACCCCTCTGATCTGTATTATCTGTCAACCCTGACCTGAATCATATTATACTTCTTAACCTCTTTTATCTAATAATAATAATAATAATAAATAATAATAATAAATTCTTTTATTTAAAAAGGTAGCATATTTAGACTTGCTTCTAGTTTACAATATGGCCCTGTAAAACACATATTTATCTTTCACCTCTGACGATGATCATCAGTCACTCCTTAACCTCTCTCATACCATGCCCGTTTCAGCAATGTCCTTTGACTTTTTCATCATTCAACTCTGACCTCAATCATATGACACTTCTTAACCTCTTCTTTTATCTTTCACCTCTGAACTTGATCATCTGTCTCTCCTTAACCTCTCTCATACCATGCCCACTTCAGCGATGTCCTTTTACCTTTCCATCCTTCATCTCTGACCCCTGCATCATCAATCACCTTTGACCTCTGCATTATTAATCATCACTGACCTCTATACATGTATGATCACTGAACTTTCTGTATCAGTCATTCATCTCTTGTGACGTGTGATTGATTTGGTTTGCCTGGTTAATTTTCTTGTGACTATTAGTTGCTTGGCGGAAATTGGAGATATAAAAACTCTCACTAGTAAACAAAGCAGAAATGATATGTTAGAGCATCTATTGAAACTTCTTGGTTCAATATTACTACCATCTGGGCTGTGCTATTTTCCACTCCATCAGGAAAGAATTGTTGAACCATGGAAGGATTTACTGGTAAAATGAAAAATGTGACCGGAGGAGTGGGGCCAAAAAGTGGAAATTAAGTAAACTTTTTAAGACCCATCTGAAGAAGGAATGCCAATATCTGCTGTTGGATTGCTCTTGACACTGGGATGGAAGGGGTAGTGTGCAATAAGCGAAATAGTGGAAATTCTTTATAATTCTTCTTCTGTACGAATGCTAGGATTCTGTTCCAATTTGGTCTAAAACATCTTTCAGTAAAGAGGAAATCTATTTTGCATGAATGATGGGCCTTGGCCCCCTGGGATCAAAGGTGTGGTGCCTAATAGGGGAAACAGAGTAAATTCTTTATAATCCTTCTTTATCTGTAGGAATGCCTGGATTCTGCCCCACTTTAGTGCATTCCTTGAGTGAAAGGGGATCAATTATGTATTAACTATGGGACAGAGGGAAGAATAGCAAATTCTTTCAAGGAATATGAAGATTTTGTCCAAATTTGGTGTGAAGCATTCTTGGTGAAGGGGACTCAATTTTACATAAACGTTGGGTTTAAGGAAAAGAGAGGAATCATTTTTAAATTGTTCTGTTTGGTTGAATATCTAAAGGTAAAGGTCTTAAGCATTCTAGAGTAAAAATATTCAATTTGGTATGGGAAAGAAGATATATAAACACATGTACGTATCCAAGATGAAAATGAAGCAATTTCAGCGAACCAAAGTAAGGGATACAGGCCCGATAGTCTGCTACTCATTCTTCACACTTTTATTTAATGATGTAAGTTTAGTAATGATTGTTCTTAATAACATTTTACCAGGATAGTCCACCAAGAGATGAGATATGCATGGCACCAGACTTGTTATTTAGCCCTCTGGATACTGCAAGTTTGTTATGTACAGAATCCATGGACCTCATGGACTTAGAAGATGGACACCAGCCCAATGAGAAGTAGGTTCAATCTGGAAACATTTTCTTAGTTTGTGTATCACACACACAAATATTAAAGTTTCCGAAAATTTGCCCATGTAGTTGGAAAACCATCTCTTTAAGCTCACCATCAGAAGATGTTGGGCTGTCAAAATTGCCTGCATTTGTAGTTCTACATCTTTCTATAAACAATCCTTATCAGTCCTCCGCCAGCAACTGGAAGGGACTACAATTTTGTATTAAGGCCTAGAATCATATATGGCTGATATATTTCTGGGATGAAGCCCAGCAGAGGTTGAAAAAAAAAAAAAAAAAAGACAACAAAAGTCAACTGTAAAAAAGACATAAGAGAAATTTTCTGAGGACTTGGGTGATCTTGAAATATGTAAAGTAATCAGAATTAAGATAGAATATGTTGCACTTGGCATAAAGCATTTGGTATTAAGCATTTAGCATATCATACTAGCTTTCCATAATTTTTCTACTTTTGATTTTGATATAACTTGTCATTATTTAATATTTTTACCATGTCCATATCATTCAACATTTTTTTTATTAAAAGTTTTTGGTGTGAAGTACTACATAAAATACAGTGTTTCCTATTTCCAAGGTGAATGCAAGGCCATTCAAAGCTTGTTATACATGTTTTAGCTATAGAAGAATGTATCATTTCACATTTCCTTCCAGTACACCTCATCATGACAAAGGCAAAGAGAAAAAGCATAAACAGAGTATGTGTGGTAGAGGGATAGGCAAGTCTCATGGACACCTCTCTCACAGGTATTCAAATGTTTCCTGTTTTCTTAACAATCATCTTAACTATAGCCTTAGATATCTGACATACACAGAAATAGTGATTAATCTCTGTATTCGATGGGAAAAATGCAACAAGAAGTAGGTTTAGGTGAATGAATAACCATGGCTTTATTACACAATGCAAAATAATGGTAGACATGTTATATGACACAATATTGCACATTGAGCAGTACAAGAAAGGTGCTGATTAGGTAATAAGAATTATAAACTGTCTAATCTGGAAAATAGCCATGGTTTTCCAGAAATGTTTTACCCAAACCTGTAGAAGTACATGTAGTTAAATTAGGTAAAGCAATGGAAACACAGCGAGATAAAACCCCTAAGAAATAATTACAAAATTAGAACTAGAATGAACAGGAGAAAGTCAGCAAGTACTTTTTCATTGTAGTTCATAGTATTGATACAGTCACAACAGGGAAACCACCAAATCATGCTAGACATAAATGCATGTGTCCTACATGTAAATCAACAATCACTGATACACGATGGGCTCAAGGCAACCAAAATAAATATGACACATGTGGAATGTAAACAGCAAAAGGGATATACCCTGGTATTATAGCAGAAAGGCACACTGGAAAACAAGTAGAAAATCATGCACTAATGGATAGAGGATGTAACCCCAACAAATGTTAGGGCAGTTTTTCTGTATTTACTGTTGATGAATTTTGAATTTTTCCTTTTATCTAAAATGCAGACAAATGGATAAAACTGGCTTTCTCCAATGTCTATGAAGTTTTCCTTTTAAATATGATACAAAGTTTTCCCCAGATATCCTGCCACATGTTGAAGTCTTTTTGACTTTAATTTAAATTTCTGTAACTCAGTAATGGCTTAACTAATTACATTTATGGTTTTTTTTTATTTTTTTTTTTTGTGTGAAACATCAACTTACATTATTTAGCAGGGAATAAAGCAATAGGCTTACAAACTTAAAAAAAACTTCTTAAGTTCTACAAAGTCTAGAGTCTTGACATATGCCTTTGTTAAGTAAGATGCCCAGGTACATGACTATCAAAGTTGTGAAAGTGCATGACCTTGACCTACTTTCAAGGTCAGAGTAGTCAGATATTTGAAAAATTGTAAATGACTATCCCATAATAACCAAGAGGCCCTGGACAATATTTGGTCAGTAGTTTACTGGTACTAGTTGCTATTGATAGTCATAAAATATAGTGTTATCTTTCAGGTTTTGCTAGTAGCCACAGTTCAAAAGTGCTATTTTGGGTAAGAAACTTTAGAATATTTTCTCAGTTTTACAACATATAAAGTATTGATATTTGATGTGTAAGGTGCCTAGGTGATTGGTTATCAAGTTGTGAAATTGAGTGACCTTGATCTACTTTGGAATCTTGGAATCTCCAGAATAATAACCAAGAGATTCAAGACATTGATATTTGGTCGCTGTATATCGTTATATAATATATTGTGTGAAGAGTCAACTTTGAGGTTTAGGAAGGGACTAAAAATTCATAAACGCTTTTTTTGGTTAAAAAATAAACTTTTGAAATATTCTTTTTAGGTTCTACAAGATCTAGAGTCTTCATATTTCATATGATAGGCCCATGTTATTGCCTATCAGAGTTATGAAAATTAGTTACTATGACCAATTTTCAGGATCATCAGGAAGTGTCTCTTACTTTTTCTTTTTCCAAAATAACCAAGAGACACAGGGCAATGGTTATTCAGTCAGTAGCAACTGCTATTAATTGTTATAATAATAGTTTTTGGGTTTTATTTTTGAAAGAATTGAGATCCTCACCCCATAACTATACTGAAAGGAAAAAGAAATGCAATTAGAAATTTCCAGGTCAACTATGGGAAATAGAAAAGGGTTTTAGAATGTAATTATGGTGTAACTGGAATATAGTTGACCACTCTGTCATCTACGAGAATTTCATTCATGTACGTTAAGTAAACCTTTCAAATTTGACGTTGATTCAAGAGTACTCCACTCAAAATGATACGATTCCATTCCTCATCCAGCGCCAACGCCAACTGAGCGACGTTGATTGGAGGATTCGGCCTACATCTTATCCTTCTGTCCAACTCGTCCCATAAATGTTCTATTGGGGAGAGGTCAGGGCTGTATGGGGGCCAGTCTAGGGTGGAGAAATTGTTTGCTGCAAAATAACCACAGCAGACCCTTGCTACATGCGGCCAGGTGTAGTCCTGCTGAAACGTCAGTTGACGCTGTTGTACTAGAGGAACAACATGCAGTGCTAGAACTTGATCTCTATAGCGGACGGCCGTGAGATTTCCCTGAATAACGACCAGAGGAGTCTTGATACCATGTGCAATCCCTCCCCATACCATGACCGATCCTCCTCCAAAGTGGTCATTCTCTATCTTGCAAGCATCTGCATAGCGCTCGTGGATACATCTATAGACACGACGTTGGCCATCTGCCGGTAAAGTGAAAACCTGGACTCATCTGAGAACAGGACCTTTCTCCAACATTGCATTGGGAAGCGTCATACGGAATGTGCGTTCAGTCATTGCCTTCGTCTGGCACGTCGCAACGCATTAAGCTGTGGTCCAACATATGGCCGCTGTGGTCTTAGACCGAAGGCACGTAGTCAAGTACGCACAGTCTTTGGATCAGTTGGAACATGATGATGCCCAATTGTGTTCCTTGCTGATTCCGTGGCCGTCAGAAAGCGATTGCGTAGGTGCGAAAGTCGCATTGCCCTATTCTGCCAACGTGTCGTCACACAAGGGCAACTGCTTCAGGGAAGATATGCAACCCTTCTGGTGGCATGTAATCTTTGGATGAGACAGCAAATGTTCAATGGATGGACTCCAAATTGATAAGCGACCTGATTTTGCGGGGTACCTTGCATAAGAAGTACAATGGCAATACCCCTGTCAACTTCGGACAGTCTTGGCATTTTTACGGTGAACTGTTTATGCTTAAAATGTGGGAAATCAAGACGGATGTCTGAAGCTTTGCACACACAGATTTTGAACCAATCCTTTATACTGGGTTCGAGATACCATGCTTTTGTCTCTTATTCTTTTGTACAAGCGGCGTGGGCAGTTTAGTTATGCATCAGTGATTTTAATACGGTACCATAGGGACCTAACTCAGATGCACATATTTGTCAAATTTCAAGGGTGTACATCAAAGATTTAATTTACAATATTAGCTTTCTGCTAATTGTGTTTCTTTTTCCATTCAGTACATATGTAGCATTGCTTGGCATCAAGAGATAAACATGTCTGTGGTGTAAGGACTGGCTCATTGGTGTTTCCCAACTTAGGGACTTAGTTTCTCAGTTATATCTTTGCAAGAATTGAGATCTCCACACCATAACTATATATAGCATCGCTGCACATAAAGAAATCAACACAATCATGATGTAAGAATTTGCCCAAGGGTCTTTACCCATCCCTTTTGGACATAGCTTGTGGGTAATGTCTTTGATCATTGCAGGCTATAAAGATCCAGGTAAGTGATTCAGGCCCGCTGGGCCTCTTGTTAAAAAAAGTTTGTTACACTTTTTTACATACACTACTCTTGACGTCAAAACTGAATCTCTGCTGTTGTTAACAATGGTTTTAGAGCCTTCTGCACCTGCTCTATCTTTCAGCTTTACAAAATTGTTTCACACCATCTCACGACAGTGAGATTAGGGTCTATCAGTAGGATTTCAAATAACTGACTTTGGAAATGAAAGCAAAATTCTTTTCTGGTTTATGATAATTAACTGCTACTTGTGTAGTGGATTGTGAAAAAAGATTCAAACTGAAGCTTTGGTGAGTATTAATACATTAATTCTTTATTGATAACTCTGAGGTTTATGTATCCATTTACCTACCCTGGTTGCTGTGTTTGCTACATTCAGAACATCCATTCAGCACTTCTCTATTTACTATACCTACCTTTACTATCTTATCTTTCAAAGTAATTTGGAATCTTCTGACCTATAGTCAACATTCAATCTAGTTGTCCTGTTTGTATCCTCTCTTCGGGTGAATTCAAATTTCAAATACTAGTATTCTCATTCTCAAAGCTGACACTGAAAAAGCAACAGCAAGTTTTTGCCTTCTTATACTATGTTACAAATGCTTCACATTATTTCTTTTGGGAAGTAATTTTTTTTTTTTTTTCTAATTGTATAGCTTAATTCAGTAGTATGTAGTCATGAGGAAAACCATAGCTATTTTTCAGGATAGACAGTGTATAATTCTTATTACCTAATCAGTACCTTGCTTGTACTGCTCAATATGCAATATCATGTCATATAACATATCTGGCATTGTTTTGCATTGTGTAATAAAGCCATGGTTATTCATTCACCTAAACCTACTTCTTGTTGCATTTTTCCCACCAAATACAGAAATTAATCTTTGAGAAAACACTTTTCAAGTCTCTGTACTAGTTAGCAATCAAGCTGTATCAATGTTTTGTTTATCTTATTTTTAGAGCAAAATCTCTGCAAAACCAGCATTTCCCAAGTGAACAGAACCATCGTCAGGCCCGCAAATGTCGGAGGCAGTTGGAGAAGTAAGCCTATACACTAAAATCACTTCAGTTTCTGTACTTTGTTGTATCGTGTATTCTGTATAGTGTAACAAAATTTCTTTACTAGTGGATCATACATTCTGTATAGTGTAACAAAAATCCTTTACTAGTCGATCATATATTCTGTATAGTGTAACAAAAATTCTTTACTAGTGGATCATATATTCTGTATAGTGTAACAAAATTTCTTAACCAGTGGATCATATATTCTGTAGAGTGTATATGTGCATTAAGACCAGAATGGGGACCAGTGGAAGTTTAAATGTTTGATGATATAGGTACATGTCAATTAAGTCGATAGTCAATAAAGCCAATTAATTGTGGGGGACAATTTATTAATGATAGGTTGAATTTATATTGCCTACAGGTAAATTATGCTTCAGTTGATTAAGGTTACGTCTCTTCTCTATTCCAATTTCATACAATGCTTCTTCATCAAAAGAATTTCCTTCAGATGACTTTTCAGGTTTGAAGGCCAGATGTCCAGATAATTGTTACAGTTAAGTCAAATCTGGTTACCATCAATGTGTTCAATAGGTCGAGTTCATCTTAAATTTCATTCATTATTCCCTGGACGAAAGCAATTACTTATGTTTGCTTTTCACAGATCATGGTTTTTATACGCCAGTCGAAGGATCATATATTCTGTAGAGTGTAACAAAAATTCTTTACTAGTGGATCATATATTCTGTAGAGTGTAACAAAAAAAGATCCGCAAATAAGCCCCCACACCCAGTTAAAAAAAGACTGTCAAAAGAGGGGAGTGGGCTTATTTTTAAATTTGAGTGAATATTTGATCATGTGATGAAAAGGATATTATATTTGTTTCCATTTGATGTGAGATTTATGGAACTTGCGTCAAATTTTTCATTTTACCTTGCCAAAGGCTCTGTAAATTAAAAATGTCTTAGGATTGTTTCATAAATTCCTCCTACTTTTTTCGACCTTTGACTTCCATCAGAGTACAGGTGGAGGACTGTAATTCTTGAATTATCTTCTTTGTTTTGGATATTCACAGGCGTATTTTGTTCCGCTCTGTGGTACTCTTGTTAGAAATATAGTGTATTGAGTTTATGGATAACACTCACACCTCATACATTTACATGTGAAGATGTAGGAAACTCATTTTTGACTCCAAGTAGGACATTATTCAGTATCAAATAAATTTGAAAGTATAATTTCAGAACATTGGCAAATGAAGGAGTGAAGCAATTTTTCAAAATTTACATTTTTCGGATGCTAAGGAGATTTCAAATGCAGAAATTAATTTGAAATTAGCATTTTGAAGTGAGATTTTGTTTATTATCCCAGTATCATTCTGTTACGTTTAAATGAAAAAAGGAAAAGTCTGTCTCAGAAATATCCAAAGACTCTTGTTTTTCATGAAAAAATTACGAAAAATAATTGAAAATGCATATTTTCTATAACATGTGTTCTAATACCTGTAGCATTAAAAGAAGAGCAGAGACATGTTATGTTTTTGCTTTTACAATAATTTTCTGCCATCTGTAGTTTTCCAAAAATCATCACCAGAGCAAAAGTTAGATTTTCGAAATGTTTGGTATCTGGTTTCATACATTCTTAAGGCACAATGGCTACTTCAAACCATGTAACCATTGCATCAATACTGATCAGGGGGATAAGTATTGCTGTGTGATGTTGGTTAAAAATCTTGGTATGAAGCAATTGCTATTGATTGTTGTTGGAATTCAGTTATTGTTTACTGAAGTTTAATGAGAGAGGTGTTCCAATTAGATCAAAGAAATTTACTCGAGAAGGTAAAAAATGTCAGACTGCAAGGTCCCCCTCATCATTTATCGAAGTACAGGATTTCTATAATCTGATCTACAAACTGATATTTTTTGGTGTTGACTGTAGGAGCTTTCCTACACCAGAGAAAACTAAGGCTGAAGAGGCTCCTTTTATCACCGGCGTGTTTGAGAGCACTGACATCAACTGCTGCCAGGACTTTGATGGGTGGGTATACATCTTCACTGCACTTGCTTCCTATTTTTTTATGTCATGATGTTGTAATTCCAAATAAACATGTCTATAGCCATTCCACCTTTAAATGTTGAAACAGCAAGTTTTTTTCAAGGAATTAAGGGTTATACGATAATTCAAGCATTAATATGTTGATTTAGATTTATTTACCTCTTTTGTGCCCCAAACTTTTCATATTTATGGGACACATAGAGGTAAATTTTACATACATGAAATATATCATCAATAGGTGGGCTATGCTATTCTTAAACAGCTTTTGTTAGCTCTCATGTCCAAAATCAAAGGATCAAGTGAGCTTATGCAGTGGTGCCATCTGTTTGGTGTCAATTTTTTTCCTAAAATGACTTCTGGGGTGAGCCAAAGTTTGTAAAAAGAAATGGTCTTTATCTATACTCAAGGTCACAGGGGTGAAATTTGTCAGAATGCTTAAACAACTTGTTCTAATTAAGAAGGCCTAGAACCACAAAAATTGGCTGGTAGATTCCTGGGATGTAGACTAGTAAGTTTGTAAAACAAAGTGATCAAGATTGTTGATCAAGGTCACTTAAGTCAAATTTGTTAAAACAGTCAAAAAACTTTTGATTTCTCAAAAAGCCTGGAATTCTTGATTTTTAGTCGCTTATAGGTTTCAGGAAGAAAGTCTAACAAAGCCTGCTAATAGAAAAGACTAGGTTATCTGTATGAAATTTCAAGGTCGCAGGAGCGAGCGATATTGTTTTCCAGAAAAGAGCTTTGTCAGTTGTAAATGCCTGGAATGTTATAAGCTTGCTGGTTTTTGAAATTGAAATAAATTGGATTGAGACCCAATTTGAGGTTCAAAGATGTAGAATATAAACGTGTTAACTCCAGATGATAAAATCAATGAATATCAGAGTGTCAGAGTGATGCCCTGGTCAATTCATTTATGTTGTAATTTTCATTAGCCTTCTTAACTGTTAAAAAGTGACTGCTAATGTGGATAAATACAAGCTGTTAATGAGATTGTGTTTAAAGTAACAAAACTGCCAAGAAATTACCTGTGAATTTACTTCTCTTTATCCTCAACTGGCACAATTGATAGAATTTTTTCAGAGGATTTCTGTTTCCTTTATTTCCTCCACAGACAAACACACACCCACACATGTTCTCATAAAAATTTGTTGTGTGACATACAATTATACATAATAATATATTCACACATTATTTATGTGTTTGACACATGCTAAGAGTTCAACATTAGGTTAAGTTACATTTCAGGGTGGAGAAACCCTGGCAGGGTTGGCTAAAAACATGCCAGAAATAACATATCAACAATAAAAGGATGGGATTATTATCATTTCAAATGTGCCCGACCATATTTGGATATTGTCAAGAACAGCAACTCCTGCAATATGTACGCTACATGTATAACCAGGTGTGCACACTGCACATTATAGTCATACTTTTACTTCAAATGTTATTACAATGTAATGATTTAGGGTACTATATAGTTTTTAAAAACAAGTACATGTTTAATTCAGTGATGAGAATTTTACTATTGTAATACTGTGAAAAAATGTAAGATAATTTTCAAAGAAAAAATGGAAAGAAAAGTAAGAACAACTTCTAAATGTGACCCTAAAAAGTTCTGATGTATTTTAAGTAAAGTAGATCGTATGAAAATAAATGTCAAATTTGATAAAATAATAGATAAAATTTTCAGTTATTTCAAAAATTGAATATTTTGATTATACTGATAGTAGCGAAGCAGAAAAAAATTCAGTTACCTGCATTAGATAAAAATTTGTATGGTCATATTCTAAATGAAAGTACTCAATGAAAGCTTATATAAATGTATATGTCATATTATTCAATATGGTATTAGATAATGGTATAATACCACAATCATGGACTTCGGGCCTAATTTATAAGCCATATACAAAAATAAGGCAAGACATTAATTATCTTGATGTCTATTGATCAATAACTTCTATCATTTTTGGGAAAACTTTTTATATTTATACTAAATAATAGACTGAATCAAGTGTCTGATCAAATAGATCTTATTTATGGAAGCCAAGCAGGAGAGATTTTTCTACCACAGAAAATAGGTTTTTAATGTATTCACTAATTTCATGGTGTTTTCTCATATAATTAAAAAGTTATGTTGTTTGTTCTTTGACTTCAGAAATACCTTTGATACAGTGTGGAGAGTTGAACTTTGGAAAAAGTGTTGAAAAGCAATATCAGTGGCAAAATATTGAATTGTAATCTTTAACTTTAATTGACACCAGGTCCAGTGTAAAAATAGAAACAAACAGAATAATATCTTCTCATGCAATATTAGTTGAAAACAAGGAAAAAAATTATCACCATTTTAAGTTCTACTGAAATTATCTGATGGAGTTCTGTGGAGAAATGTCTCCAGGATATTGATAGCCTGTCATAATTTTATTAGAATGTAATTGTTTATTTTGTTATATGCGGATGACACTGTTGTGCTAGCAGAATTGTTGAACGGTTTACACAAAGCATTAGAAGTATTTGTCAATTAATATAAAATGTGTTAATACAAGTGAATCTAAGAGAGCAACTGTTGTCTTCTGAGAAAAAAATTGTAAAAAAGATAATAGACTGATGCTTTAAGGTGAAGAAATTGAATTTGTAGAATTCTTATCTTTACCATGGGTTATTGTTCAACTATACTGGTAAAGTGAAAATGATACAAGCTGATCAATCCAAGAAAGCACTTAGCAAAATACAGGAAAATAAGAATTTACCTGTAGGCCTACAGGCTTTATTTTTTTTTGCTTCCTGAAAAGATTTTCTTAGAGCAAATTATCGCCACCATATCTGTCCATCCGTCTGTCTGTCAATCCTTTCCTGTTCAAGCATAATTTTGCCCAAAGTTAAGCAAGAATTATGAAGCTTGGTGTACCAAATTCAAGTTCTGTAATCCCTTAATTACAGAGGTATTGCCCTTTGTTAAAATTTTGTGTCTAGAGCACAATTGTATGCTTGCATTTACCCGGTAAACTAGGACTGTGTAAACTTGTTGGTTACAACTTGGTGGATACATTGACATTGGTCATACTAAGACAATGTACAAAGTACCAAATTCAGGGCCCTTGACCCTGCAGTAATAGAGTTATTGCCCTTTGTTATAGATATATTATCCAGAGCATAACTTGGCCCATAGTTTGGCAAGGATAATTAAACTTAGTGTTTACATTGATCATACTAAGACAATGTACTGTGTACTAAGTTAGGGGTCCTCGACCCTTCAATTACAGAGTTATTGCCCTTTGTTTGAAGTGTCTTGTCCGGAGCTTAATTTTGCCTAAATTCAAGCTAGGATAATGGAACTTGATGCGTATGTTTATCATACAAAGACCAGTTACAGTGTACCAATGCTAGGACCATCAACTCCTTAATTACAGAGTTACTGACCTTTGTTGAAATATTTTGTCCAGAGCATTACTTTGCCTGCATTTAAACTAGGACATTGAAACATGGTGTATACATTAGCCGTAGCAAAACAAGATGTAGTGGAAGAAAGTTAGAGCCCATGATCCCTCAGTACAGAGTTACTGTCCTTCGTTAAAATTTTGTGTCATAAGCATAGCTTTGCTTGCATTAAAACTAATCTCATGAAACTTGGTGTATACATTGGTGATTTTAAGATAATATGCAATTTTGTGTCCTATAAGTTGTTTTCGGGAACAGGAAGCATTCATCAGTTTCACTGATGCTCTTGTTGATATATTAATATTGCTGCTGATGTTTTAATATATATCAGAGATTTGGACATTTGACAATATTAATCTTCTGGGAACAATATGCTTTGAGTTTCTTGAAAAGGTTATCAATCTTGGGAAATCTACACATACCTGCAAAATATATGGTTTATGGAGAATCCAGGTAGTTTCCACTACTAGAAAATACATCAAAATTAATAACAGATGATGGTAAAACACAATGTCATTTATATAATATTATACATGCAACTCATGAAATGGGCACATTTCACTTGATTGGGTAAATTTTATAAAAACATTGCTAAATGATTTGGGGTTAGCATATGTCTTGTCATCCCAAATAGTCATTACTGTAGTGCGACATAAACTTAAACATTTGCCATAACAAGAGCCCATTCATCAGTTTATTCAAAAGTGGTTTGTTGATATTGAAGACAGTAGTAGAGGGCAAAACTATTTGTTTAAATCTAATTTTGGTATTTGAAAATTATTGAGCAATTAAGCATGAAACTTTCTACTATCAGTCGGATTAGGGAAAAATACAACAAAATATTACTTGACAGCAAATGTCGAGGTAATGATAGAAATACACGTGTACAGTATGTAACGTACATCGATTAAAAGAGCATATTTCTTGGAATATTACAGACTACCCTTAAAAAAAGTATATGTATAACAAAAAAATATACTCTGCATCATAACATATCTAAATATGCTTTGGTGTGAATATTATGTACTGTTTATTAATGGTCAGCTGCTAGTCCTGCAGGCCAGCTATAAATACTGTACACTGGCCAACAAGTCCAAAATGAGGTTACAGATCCATTCCAGGGTAAAAGATCCATCTTTCCTGGAATAAGTTCATCAACTTTGTAGAAATATTCAAAACTGCTGAAATAAGCAGTAATGAGAAACAGCCTAAATTGCTAAGGAACAGCATGCCTTTGAGTTGGAGGAGTATGTTTAGTCATTGTGGGGGTAAGGGTTTAATATCTGATTCTGATCTGACAGGTGAATAAAATTCTGAAAAGGGATTGAAAATAAAATTTGAAGATTTGTTGTATTGACAGGTACTTTCAGTTTTACCAACAAATGGCTGCTGAGTACCCAGAAACTCCAGAGACAGCAAGTCGGGTGGCTCAGATGTGGAGAAATATGTCACCAGACTCCCGTGAAGCCTTTGTAGCAATGGCTGCTCTTGACACACAGTCCAGTGCCTCGGCGATCAGTGATTTATCAGACAATTTACTGGACCTCGAGCTTGAACCAATCTTGGGTAAAATGAAAAACATCACAATAAATAAACCTATTAAGTGTGTTGATTTCATGATGGACGTAATCTTGTTTCACCTGATATGATGTCAGCATTATTAGATATATAACCTGATCGGAAGGACCAAGGTGAGCTTATACGTATGTCCATCGTATATCATCTTTATGTCAACAATTTCTTTAAACAACTCCTTCTTAACAACTGAATTTAACAGCTTAATTTGACTGGAAGTATACCTAGGTAGTGGGGATTGTACAAATGCAGAGACTGATCTCCCAGGGGGTCAAAAGAGGTGAAATAGAGTAGTTTTAAAATGTTTGTGTTGGAGCCTTTACAACATGTGAATTGTAGACTCCAGGATTCCAAATATCAGCTAGATATACATGTATGTATGTTTTTATCTTTACAGATTGTTTCCCGTCAACAGATCAGGAGTTCAGTCACTCTCATTGTGTTCCAGACTACATTGGTGGTATGCCTGAACAGGACAATGTCTGCTCTTCCCCGAACCATTCTTCTGTTCAGATAGTCCCCAATGGGGAATCTACTTGTACAGCAAAGGGATCATTTTTAAAGATGGAACCAGTTAGTGTATCTCAGGATTTCACTGGACAACAAGCATACCAAGACATGTTTAACCCATTTACTTTCAATCCTGGGTCTATTTCTGAGGTAGGAAATGCTAGCTTACTGCTCTCCAAGTGGACACATATGTCCTGAAAATGTGACAGTTACGTCACCATATGATCTTGCATTTAGGTTGTAGTAACATTTCAATTGTTTGCAGGATGTTTTCATGTAAAGTCTGCAATTAATGCAGCCATTCACAAAGAGTAACAAAAATAAACAATCAAAAGTTTAGAATTTTTACTATAGAATCATAAGGAACCACAATCCTGCTCAGTCAGATCCATGCTCATGTATAACACAGGGATGTTCAATTCTGAAAATTTTCCACTAGCCCAAGGGCTAGTGAAACACTAGTCACTAAGTCACTAACCGTGAACAAAACTACTAGCTCCACTTTTAGAATTTTTCAATTAAGGCTAAATGCTGTTTTTTTCTTTAATTTACCATTTCCTCATTAGAATTAATCACACCTATGTTGTTCAATAAAGCATTTAAATGTATAAATGAGACTCTTTGTCTAGTTTCTATACAATAAGTTGACAATTAACATGAAAGAAATTATTTATATACATAGTACATGTATACCACAGGTTTAGCGAGTCACCCTGAACTTCTACTGTCTTGATGCGTGTAATTTATTCTCCCATCTCATTTCTTGTGGGAAATCCTTACGACAACAAAGTATACATTAGATCTGAACTATTGGTGCTAATATCAATGAAAGTTTTCTTTATATTTTTTCATAGGGAAATGTGTCACAGTTTTTATTTGTCAGCCAACCATCTGATTTAAATTGCTCTGTGTCTGTGGTTTGTCGTCAATCTGTCTGTAAACAATTTTTGTTATTGCTATTTCTTGAGAAGTACTGGATGGATCTTTTTCACATTGCATTTCTAGGTTCCCCTTGGTCCCTAGTTGTGCCCGTTTGATTTTGGAAGTGATCACAGAGACAAAATGGCTGAAAGATAGCCATCTTGGATTTTTTCAAAGAAGTTTGTTATCACTATTTCTTGAAAAGCAAGAGATGGGTCTCTGTCAAGTTACATATGTAGGTTCTCCTTGGTCTCTAGTTGTGCCCATGTAATTTTGGGACTGATCAGAAAAATAAAATGGCCGAAAAGTGGCCATCTTGAATTTGACTTTGAGAGTTTGTTATTGCTATATCTTGAGAAGTATTGGATGGATCTTTTTTAAATGTAGATTCCCTTTGGTCCCTAGTTGTGCCCATTTGATTTTGGGTCTGATCCAAAAAAAAAGGAAAAAAAATGGCCAACAGACAATCACCTTGGATTTTGACTTTGAAAGTTTATTGCTATTTCTTGAGAAATACTGTATAGATCTTTCTGAAATTTCATATATAGGTTCCTTTTGGTCCTTGGTTGTGCTCATTTTATTTTTGGTACTTATCAGAATTACAAATGACTTTGAAAAATTGTTATTACTATTTCTCCTCGATATACCTTTAGGTCCCTTGTTGTGCCTGTTTGAATTTTGGACTGATCACAGAAAGAAAATGGTGGACAGGCAGCCATGTTGGATTTTGCACAGATTGTTATTGCTATTTCTTCAGAAGTACTGAATGGATATCTCTCAAATTTCATACGTATGTTCCCTTTGGTGACTCCTTATGCTCGTTTGTTTTTAGGACTGATCAGAAGAAACAAAATGGCTTTCAGGTGGCCATTATGTATTTGGCAGGTAGAGATTATCATTGCTGTTTCTGCAAAGGAATGTTCAAATTTCTTATCATTAAGAGCAAAAACAGAGAAGAGAAGGGAAATGAAGGGAAAAGATCCAACTTTCAAAAAGCATATAAAAATCAAACAATGTTGGGCACTAAGATCGCTCTGGAATCTTTTGTAAATTTGCAATATTTGAAGTATAAAGCAGACAAAACTACTGGGAAATGTATATTGCAGATGACATTGTTGCAAGCATCTGTCAAGTATACATATTTTTTATGATACGTAAATGTTTTCTTATATTATCTGGAAAGCCAACAGTGGCTTATTTTGATGTGAACATGTCTTGTGTGATGTCACACCTATCAAAGCAGTGAGCATTAAGCATGAACAATCTTGTTGCAATTTCAATAGCATCAGAATTTGTTTAATGTATAATTTAGCACCATATATCCAACAATCAGTGACATGTTTAATTACTGTCTCTTCATATTACAATTCTTATTTAAATTATGCCTTCAATTCTCAAGCTAATTTACATGGCGGTTCTCACTGCATTAACATCTGGTTCTGAATTCTTAAATCCATCAGTGACAAATGTTAGATGCACCTAGATGAAGGTATTCTTTACGTTTGCAAATCTTGCTGGATCGATGTAAACCACATGTGGTTATAAAATTTTACTACCCTACCCAGTGTTGCAAATACAGGTTGGCTTTTAATTTTTGATACAGATTTTTACAGAAAAATTCACTAGCCTACGGGCTAGTCAGTGTTAGGGAACAGCTTGCCCTGACCTGAAAATCACTAGCTCGGGCATTGGGCTAGAGAATTAAACACCCCTGATAACATCATCCTCCTGACACTTCACTGTATTGTATTAGGCCATATCATATCTGTAAACATGGAAAAAATACTTTCAGTTGTAGGAATGGCATTCTGATCAATCTATATAAATCTTTAAATTCAGCCAAACAAAGCCAGATGAGAGATACATGCCTGATGGACCTCTTGCTCCTGTCCCGAATAATTCAAGATTTTATTTCTCAATGTGTTAACAATGAATGTATTCCAATGGAGTCCTTAATTAACTAATGGATCTCTTTAAATGTGTAGGAAATTTATACATTTGCTATTAGATTTCTTATGTTTCTTATTCTGATAATTTATACCAAAGGCAACTTTGAGATCATAAGTTTATAGATATAAACAGATGTTAGAAATAATAATCAAATGCTGTGATTTATGCATTTAGGCTGCCAGCCTGATTTCTGCAAACCAGTTTCTGGACCAGAGTGACTGTTTTGGCAATGTTTCCAGTAAGCCTCAACATCCTACTCCCTTCAGACCAGCGCAGGAATCTCCAGACGAGGGCAGCCAGGCAGTTCCTGATATTGATCTTCTTGTCTTGAATCACCTCATTGAAGTTGAAAGTTTAAACATTCCGAACTTACAGGAATAACTGATTCTCATTCCATTCTGTAGATATGCTTTGCTTAATTGCCTTTTCAATGCTACATAAACCGCCAGTGCAAAGCTAATGTTCAGAATACTATTATTTAATAGTAAAGGTGGTATATGATATCTATCCATCTGATTAATATTTTCATGTTTAGTAAATCTCTAAAAATCTAGTAACAGATTGTTTGTACCTGTTTTTCGATATTGTTGTATGACCAATAAGTTAGCAGTGTAAGAAAATATCAGTCGGTGCCAAAATATGCAGCTCTATATCAGGCTTTTATGATAAAATTATCAGGTGTCATTGATAAAATTTAATGTTGATTAAACACTTTTTTTCAACTATCAGTACACTAGTTTTTATGTCAAACTTGTTAATTTAAAGAAGTTTTATAATTTTGGAAAATTAGAAAAAATTGTCTGCCAAGTGTCAACATTTCCCTTCATTTTCATCTACACATTTTTTCAATAGACAAGAGGACTGCAGGGTCATGATATTGGGCCCATTGCATGCTGGTATGAAGTGACAATCAACTTGGTTCAATAAAAGCACCTTGAAGAACTAAGGACATCAGGTCAAATTATTATAATCCAATAACCAGGAAACCCAGGATCTGATATTGGGCTTATGCTGTGCTGGAATGATTTGTCCTTTACTGGGATCAGATGTGCTAAAATCTTCATAATTTCTTCTCATTTTGAAATCTAAACATGATATAAAGAATCTGGTTTGTTTTACTTCAATTTGACGAGAAGATGCATTATAAAACCTTGGTAGTCAAGTTTACTGTTAGCTTAATACTACTAAAAAAAAATCATCTTATAACACAATAGTGTCAAAAATATTACTGAGCATCGATTATTGTTAATTTTCTCCTATAATTCATTCATCTATTTCCTTATTAACAAAAGATTGTTTCATAAAGTTATCATGAAAATGATTTGAACTTAGTTGTTAGTTTTTTTTTCAATGTTAAATGTTTGTTATCTTTATTAATGTTGTTTACAGGGATTACTTATGTGCTTATTTGTTGTTTTATTTATACATAGAAATTATGGCTTTCATAACCGGTCATGTACATGTTCATTTGTTTTTCATCGTGTATTCTACATTTCAATGACATGACAAACATTTTAAGGTGATATAAAAGATATTTTCCCAAATCTGAAAAATCATTTTCATGAAATTGAATAGAAAACATTGGAGTGGTGGAATATTACCTACATTTGTTAACAAGTAGACACAACAGTTCTAAAAGTAATCTCAGAGTTAAACAGATTTGTTCTGCATAATTTTTTTATAAAAGAGATGTAATTGAGAATCAGTCATCAAATTTTCACCTTTAAAAATAATATTTGTTTAAAATTTTCAAAACTTTAATTAAAAAATTGTTTCACTTTTCTGTCAAAATATTGTAGATGACAGAAATGGTTAAACTGACAACATAGTCATTGAGATGTAGATCAAATCTTAATTGCTTTCACGAAATATTTATGTCAATAAATTTTCTTTCAGAGTTGAAGTAGCTGTTAGCTCCCGATCATCATTACTCTTTACACCTTACAATATGTTGATTGTAATTTTCTTTTGTGTATGAAGTTGTATACAGTTATAGCAGCTGGTCTGTTCTGTAATATCTTGTTATTTTATGTTTCCCTTTGTTATCAACAGCTGGATATGTAGTTAAGTTTGATTTTGTCATCCTTTTATTTAAAACTGTCTGTAAGAGCAAATATCTTTGTACTTAAAAGCAGCACCTGTACAAATAACATCCAGTCAGATTACAAAAAGCAGAAAACATTTCTCCTAATAGCCTGCACTGATTGCCTTAGTTAACCGTTTTATATTATTTCAAATGGTTTTATTTCTTATAGAAAAACCCCAAATAATTAATGATTAAGAAATGAAAATAAACGTTTTTAATTAGAATTATAAGCATTAAGACATAAACAGAAAGAAAAAAACAAAACAAAAATAAACAAAAAACAAAAAAAGGAAAAAACCCAAATGGTAATGATTAAGAAATGAAAATAAACGTTTTTGATTAGAATTATAAACATTAAGACAAAAAAAAAAAAAAAAAAACAAAACAAAAATAAACAAAAATAAAAAAAAACAAAAAAAGGAAAAAACAGAAAAAAACAAAAAAAGGAAAAATAAAACAAAACAAAAAAAACAAAAATAAACAAAAAACGGAAAAAACCCAAATGGTAATGATTAAGAAATGAAAATAAACGTTTTTGATTAGAATTATAAACATTAAGACAAAAAAAGAAAGAAAAAAACAAAACAAAAATAAACAAAAATAAACAAAAAACAAAAAAAGGAAAAAACCCAAATGGTAATGATTAAGAAATGAAAATAAACGTTTTTGATTAGAATTATAAACATTAAGACATAAAAAGAAAGAAAAAAACAAAACAAAAATAAACAAAAATAAACAAAAAACAAAAAAAGGAAAAAACCCAAATGGTAAGTGGTTAAGAAATGAAAATAAACGTTTTTAATTAGAATTATAAGCATTAAGACATAAAAAGAAAGAAAAAAACAAAACAAAAATAAACAAAAATAAACAAAAAACAAAAAAAGGAAAAAACCCAAATGGTAATGATTAAGAAATGAAAATAAACGTTTTTGATTAGAATTTAAACATTAAGACATAAAAAGAAAGAAAAAAACAAAACAAAAATAAACAAAAATAAACAAAAAACGAAGAGAAAAAAAGAAAAAACAAAAATGATTAAGAAAAATAAAAAAAATAAACATTAAGACAAAAAAAAAAAAAAAAAAACAGAAAAAAACAAAAAAAGGAAAAATAAAACCACAAAAAAATCTGTCCCCTGTTACATCTATATTAAACTCTCGTTACAAGTTTATTGGCCATAGTTTTCCTGACTCATTGAAACCTCTATCTGTTCATACATCATGTTTGTATTTATACCTACTAGGTGTAGATCAGTAGTTCTATGTAGTTGATTTTTTAAAGTTACAAAAAAAAAAAAGAAAAGAAGACGAAGAGATAAAAAGTCACAAAATTGAAGTAAAAAAAATCTAAAAATACTTTTCTTTGATATTTTGACAACAATGGAAAAATATTTAGCTTATCTATGACTAAATTATGGCTTATTATAGATCCTTACATTAACCTGTGAATTTCTTAAGGTTCACCTTTCTGTATGATAAGTACAGCTGAGTGTGTTTTTAGTGTCAGCATTGTATCATATACATGTCGTTATTATTGTGATTTTATTTTGTTATCAATGTAGAGAGTTGAAATTATCAATGATTTATAAGTAGCATTAATTACTAGTAACTAGAATACTTGACAGGCCTTGCTTTGTGTGTGACTCTTAAAGGATAAACATAATAATCATAATGGATGAATTAATGTAGTAGTGTAATAATTGACCTTCACAGTTGACCTGGTAACCTTGACATGTATTCTGGTAAATTCTCATTTGATTCTGGCCATCTTTGTTTCAAGATGTTAAAAGAAAATATTTTTCAGGAAAACTTTTCTAATTTCACTTTGAAATTTGTGCCAATGACATTGAGCTTTCATCAGTTGATACCTGGTTTTATTGTAACCAAGTTTGGTTCATAATGTTATCACAATTTTTGTAGCAACAAAAAGGTACAAAAATCTACCTTGACCCTTGTTCTGATGATCTTGACCTTCAGTCTGGCAAATTCTTTTGGATTCTGATCAACTTTGCTGCGTAATATCAAAGCAAAAATGTTTTCCTAAATATTCAAAATCTCTGATTCTGACTATCTCTGCTTCATTTTTGTAAAAACAGTTTCAGTGAAGCATTTCAAATTTGACCTTGATTTTTGGATTGATGACCTTGACCTTTGGTTGGGTGACTTTTTGGCTGATCTCTGTTAATGCTTGAAAATGTCAGAAGTAAAATGTGAACATTCAGATGTGATATATATATTCCTGTATATTCTCATTTGTATTTATAGTAACGGTTTCATTGACCTTTAACCTCTAAATAGCATTTCCTATGAAGAAGTTTGGAGAAAGTCTGAGTGAAATCATCAAAGCAAAAGTTGCAGAAATTGATTTTTTGATTTATGGTATCGATGACCTTGACCTTTGACATCAGGACCGAAGAATCAATCCCTCATATGCAGGTATTTCCTTTGAGGGAGCTTTGGGTAAAGTTTCAGTGCAATTGGCCAAAAAGGACTTGAGAAGTTGCGCCAAAATAATAAAAACGGACAAACAGAAGTCTTTATGCTAACAATCATTATATATTAGTTATTTATGCTCACAAAAAGCTATATACAGAAATGGGAAATATTGGGAAGTATTATCTGTCAGACGTGTAGTCCACATAATCATCCTTTATGTGACATCAGGGAAAGCAATTGAAATATTGTTAATAATGGATTATATTCAATTGAATTTGACTTCAATATAGGTTAGTTTATTTGTCAGAAATGTGTTTCAACATCATTTTCATTGTTAAACACTTGTGTTTTTAGCTTCATGTTTTATCATGTTAAACACTTGTTTTTATTTAGTATCATGTTTTATCATGTTAAACACTTGTGTATTTAGCTTCATGTTTTATCATATTAAACACTTTTGTTTTTATTTAGTATCATGTTTTATCATGTTAAACACTTGTGTATTTAGCTTCATGTTTTATCATATTAAACACTTGTTTTTTTATTGAGCATCATGTTTTATCATGTTAAACACCTGTGTTTTTATTGAGCATCATGTTTTATCATGTTAAACACTTGTGTTTAACCATACGTTATCATTTTTACCACAGTCAGCATTGGTTTAAGTGGGATGTGTTTTATCATTGTTAAATGTTTAAATAGTTTGGATTTAACCTCATGTTAATCTATCATTATGTTTTATTGTTTTATTTAGAATCATGTTTGAATATTGTTTTCCCTCACAAAGCTCAGGTGTAGCTTTGATGAGACCAGATATTTATTAGTTAAACATACACAGCCATGGTATCGATGTTGAACTTGTTAAGGAGTTGTAAATATTGAAGAAAATCATTGTACATAAATTAACTTTGTGAATTAAACAATCATTGAAGCGTTGATTCTTTTTGTTTGTATCATAAAGGTTGTCACAATCTCATTAAGAACTGGTATGTTTATGCTATAAGAGATATCAACATTAAAAAAATTTAGATAGATCTCGATAACGAGAAGTGCATGGTACAAGAACCATAACTCTCTTTTGCATTATTTAGGAGTTGTTGCCCTTCGCTATTTTTCATACTTAAATTTTGTCAAAATAAGCCCCTTCGGAACTAGGGTTTATTCAAGGAGGATCCATCGGTTGTACCCATTCTCTTGTTTATTTGTTAAAGTCAATCTTCATCCTTCTGTAACCTGCATGCCACATTTTAATACAGTGGAATAGTGGCGCAGTTAAGAATACACGTGTTAGAAATTCTTTTGAAATTCTATAATGTTGAACATTGAATTTTGGGGTTGTTTACATTACTTAGAACAATTTTGAATTTTCTTTATCACATCCTACATGTAAGTTTTATGAACTGGACATTAGCATGACTGATCAGTCTCGAAGGATGAAACAGCTGTATGATACAAGCTAACTAATTTAACTCGGCTCAAATTTTTGGCCAAAATGACATTTATAAATTAACGAAATGGCAGACATGTTGCTATTTTTGAATTTTGACTGTTGATAGTTTGTTATTTCTATTTATTGAGAAGAAAACATTCTCTGACTCACTGCGGATGTTGGGACTGACAAGTAAAGAAGTGTAACAGTGACACTGATGAATACTCAGAAAAAATAATTTTATTGGACCCATTTTACAAGCCCTGTAATTAAGGGGTTAATGACTCTGACATTGGTATACTGCCTTTGTAAGACCAATGTATGTAATGTTTCATTATCCTAATATAAACGCAAGTGAAGATGTTCTCAAGACAGGTATTTTAAGAAAGGGCAATAACTCTTAATATAGCATGACCAATATCACATGCACAAAGTTTCATGTTCCTTACTTGATTATAGACAAAGTTATGTTCCGAACACGAAAGGACGGACGGACAAAGTGGTAACTTTATGTTCCCGTGAGCGTTTTCGGCGAGAATGAAAAGAACTGGCATATTGTAAATCATTCTAGCGTCATCTAAGTTTCATTGATTTATCTGTCAATGAAAAGTGTAATAACGGGCAATTAAGGGGTGGAAATATGCAACTTACAATAGACAGAATAAGGATCATATTGAGCCAGTATTCATACACTTGATTCCTGGGTTTGAAAGTACTGGGTTCAGTAGAGGACAACTGATGGGAACAGTTTGAGCTAGTATTCGCACACTGTTGATTCCTAGTTTCATACTTTTTTCGTGTTGTTTTATTGTTTTTCTCTGTAAGATAACAAAGACCAGTGTTAAGCTTCGATGTTGTTGTTTATTGAGTTCCAACCGAAAGTCAACAATATCAAGTCACAAAATATACAAAGATGGATTATACAGTGTTTCTTACATAGTATATAAGAATTGCATAAAGAACTAAAAGTATGATTCACTTCATGTACATACACATGTTTTACCTATGACATGGGTAATTGAGGTATAGAATACAATATCACTTGGCATGTGGAGTGTAGGATGAAGACATTCATATAAAAACAAATACTGTGTGTTTCTAAGTTCCAAATGATACAAATATTTAGAATAAACCATTTAAATAATAAACAAAAATAAAATATGAAAACCTATAATATTATTCCTAATATTAATTAATATCTAAAGTTAGAGACAGTTTAAATAAATACACTGTAAGTTTACATTTCCTACATCTATAAATAACTTTGAAATCACATCCGGTTCACAACTTCAGGTTTAAATTAAAAATGTCAACTTTCGGTTTAAATTGACAATGTCTATTTCAGATATGAACATATATGACAATAGTGATCAGAGCAGTAGTCAGCTTTGATATTGTATAATTTGAAAGTTATAGATGATCAGATCTAAATTAAACTGTAATATTAATTGTGAAGAAATATAATCAATAACAAAAATACTAATCATTCAAGAATGATATCAGGAAACACAATCACAGACTCAAGTTATAGCTATAATTACATATAAGATGAACCCGACCGAACTTACGAGATCAGCGAAAGTGTAATTTAACCAAACCGCTTCTGAATTAACATTTCCTAACCCATCCCTTACATGTAATGTCTACAATTACCTTTGTTACTGCACAGGATCAGATGCCCGACATCCAAAAATATTGCCAAACTTGATGATCATTCGAGACAGCAAAACACACATGGCTTAAGAACTTGTTTACGGAAATACCACAACTTAGAAAGGGGAGGTAACTCGAATTGCAAATAAGGGGAGATAATTCCTACCAGATCAATACTCTATAGCCTTACTAGTTTAGGTCTATTTAGTAATTTTTACAATTGGATAAAATAACTTATATATTAATTCAACCTTATTTAGAAGAGGATTTTCTACTTGTTATCGCAAAAACAAGATACATGTCTGACAAATATGATAAAGATCAAATACTCTTACGCATCAATACTTACAAAAAAAATATCAAAAGAGTTTAGACCTAACACTTTAAATGCAATACACATATCTGGCACATATTACACATTATAACAACTGAATCACTCGTACATGATAAACAAAGCAATATTTAAACGATACAGATAATTGAACAAAAATACAAGACTATAAATTTAAGTTAAAATATAATAGAAATAAAGTTAATGATCTCACCTGTAAGATAACAAAGACCGGTGTTAAGCTTCGATGTTGTTGTTTATTGAGTTCCAACCGAAAGTGCCAGATTTCGGCTTGGTACCCACCTAAACACGCCGTCTTCGAAGGTGAGAAATATTTCCTAAGATCTGATTGGTCAGTTCTAAGATTTTACAAACTTTTCTTCTATTATGCTAATGAGAAGTCTGCTGTACCTAATACGGACATGCGTAGACCACCGCATGGTTAGAGATAATCCTTAGATAACACTTATGTCATACCTATTGTAGTAAATTGCAGCTGGCCAGGTGTTTTATCATGGAGTGCCAATCTGTTTACTGGCCTGTCCAAATACTGAGGCTAATTACACTGGCGGCTTCTCTGTATAAGGTGACATGGCATGTACACAGGATACCTACATGTACTTAATAAGCAATTAACTAATCTGAAGTCTAGATTGGCTTACAAAAGTTACCTGACTATTCTTTGTTCCGTACTCTATGATCTTAGCTAGAAAGGAATTTACAGCGTCAGTATAATCTGACAGAATGGATAGTACGGCTACATGTTCAATAACAAGATTACAAGAAAATAGATTATAAATTCCTTAGCCATAGTAGAGTCTTATTTCCGAAATACAAGGAATTCCTAAGTTTGTAAATGACTCTTACTTCATTTTCTTTAACTTAATAAAAATAAAAATTTAAATTCAAAATAGATTTGATTTTTACTTCACAAAGTAAAAGTACAAGAAAATACAAATTTTCTTTATGAAATATCCCTCCTGGTCGGTAAATCTTCGTCCCGAAGATTAAGAATATATATATATACAGTACATGAAAATGTGTTGATAAAAAAATAGACATGTATGCATCATGCTCATATTAAAGTTATTTACAATACATTCAAGAACAATACATTGAATGTACACAGTGCCATCATAAAGTAGGTCAAGGTCATGACCTTTACATTGGCGATAATGGACATGAAGGTCAAGGTCATTAACATGGGAATCTGTAACTGAGATTCATGTCCTATAAGTCATTACAAAATAAGGTATACAATTATCTCTTTATACATATACAATCATCAATCAAGGTGAAAAACATAAATTGTCACAATTTTCCTTACTTCTGTAAGGCTTTTGTAGGATACAACTTACATAACAGTAAAAATATACACACAATCTACAATAAATATACAATTGAGATCACCATACATTTGATACAATAAAACTTTGACTGGTATGAGGTAGTTCTGCCCAACATTGATTTACCTATATGTCCCATTTTTTTGTTTTGTTTTGAAAGATGTAAAGAGGTACAAACACTTTACTGTAATGTGCGATAATAACCATGATGAGCCAGTAATAAGTATGCAGTGTAAGGTTGTTTGAGAATGTTTCTCAGGCGTCTAGCCTGAAGAAGTGACACATCAATGTTATGTGATGGAACCACATGCTGTTTTGTGTAGTTGTTGGTGATGTGAAATGCTGACCAAGTTATTTCTAACATGGGAAACAACCTACCAGTGACAACAATACTGGAGATGTCTGATGGTGGTGAAAATGACCAGTTATCAGGGCATAATGAGAGTGAGGCTACTGGTACTAGCTCACATTCACTACCTGTTGTTACTTCAATAAGGACAGTGGTTCTGTGAGAATGGACGAGCTTTTTCCAAATATAATATATACTGCCTAATATAAAAATAGTGGTTATTAGAGATAGTGTTACATAGGGCCAAGGTGGCATAAGTGACTGGTACACCTGTTCAGTAAGAGGTGTTGGTGTGGTATTGTCTTGTATAACTGGAAAATTAAAACTAGGTAGTTTTGGGGTCACTGTGAATGCTGATGCCTTGTGGGCTAATAGTAACATAGTGGATAATTTGCGGAATTTTGAATACAGACAAATAACAAGAATAATAGCTATTCCTGATGTACCTGTAGCAGTCATTGCAATAACTCCACTTGTGTCAGGCCAAGTGCCTGTAAAGGGGATTTGTCCATCCAACATAGATTCTGACAAGGAGGTAAACACAGTTTCTCCTTTCTGGGCCTTTTCAGCTATTTTCTTAAGACTGAGATGATACTTCTTATCATTAGCCAATGTCTCTGAGAAAGAATGGTTATAGATCTTAAAATCAGGAATCTTGATACTTATAAAATCTGGGTATGTAGTGTCACCAAGAATGGAAGAATGTTTGAATGAGGGGAAAAATTCTTGGAGGATGGCTAAATTGACTGGGTGTAAAACTGAAATGTCTTGAGTGGTGTTCTGACATGAGCTTAGGCGAGGTGGAATGAACAGATTGTCAGAGGTCACTGTACACCTACATGGAATCAGAACAACACAGAAACTACAACCTTTGATTATCTTCTGTCCTGTCGGACAATCTAAAGCTAACATTGAAATTCGGTACATAAGTAAAGTGGATGGTGCTAATTCCTGTATATTAGGTGTAATTGTATTTGGTATGAAACGAAAATCACACATCTGTTGTACAGACTGTTTGTAGAATATTGCTGACAAACATGAAGCCTTAGCTACTGAAGATAGAGCAACATGAAACTGACAATGTAAAACATTTGTACCAGTGCATTCTTTAAGTTGTTCATGTGACAGTGTAGCAACATGTTGATTATCATGTGTATGTAAGAAGAATGCAGGGGTGTCTAGTAACTGTGTAGCATGATCTGAAGAAGAATTTACAGGAACAGGTACATTGTACACTTTGTACAATGACAGAGGTTGTACAAATGATGAAACTGGAATTTTCAGAAGAATATACAGAGAAGAATGATGCCTGGCGAAAAGAAATGTAGCAAAAGAATAGTAATATAGTGGGTCATGGTGGATTATGTTGAAACCTGGAAATTTCTTAGACATGATATTCTGAACTTGTTTTAAGGTATAAGAGATGTCTTTTGGAGATAGGATAAAGGGAGATAACTTTCCTTTTGCTAAGTCGTGAATTGCTAACTTGGACTCCTCCAAATGTTTGTTTAACACAGTTGTTGCATTAATTTGAGTCAAAATCATATTTTCAAGAAGGACAAATTCATGTTCTATGCCATCAAGAGAAGCGGTAAACTGCTCAGATAAGGTTACACCTTGATCCTGATTTGTTTTGACAGCCTGTATCACATTATCAAATCTTTCATTAACAGTGGTCATGAAGGAGGTGAGAAGATTTGCTTCCTTAGCCATTGCTTTAGATAACTTAACATTGTTATTGTTTAGAATCTGCATGTGGCGTTTCATATCTTGTATGTCGTCCGATGTAGCTGTTCCAAACAAAGATTTTGATATCTGGCCTATGAAATCGAAAAGACCGCGTTTACTGCGTCTTGAATCCAGGGAGAGTGTGTTAGGAAAATATGAATGTGGGACCAATCTGTGTATATCCCTAACTGCTGCATTTACACTGGACATACACTGTGCTCTTAAATTGTTCAATGTTTTTACCATGGAGTTTACAGATTCACATGTTCTGCGCTTACATGAAGGAATCTCCGGGAGGTTGATGTGTGCTGGAAGCGGAATCTCGAATGTGTGGGACCAGAACTTCTGACCAAGATGTAGCTTGGCTGTTGGTTCAAACAACACGCCATAGTTCAAGCGTTGTATAGGTGCACTTGTACTGACAGCAAAGGAAAGCCAAATGAGGATCATCAGTGTTATCTTCCACATGAGAGATGGGCACCAGAAATCTACGGAATACAGAAGAGAGGATAAAGATTAGTCTCCTATATGTCGTTATAAGGCATGCGCAAACCTTAAAGCACTAGTTAGCAGTAACGCTAACTCTTAACATACAGATGACAAGAATTAGAGAGAAATAAAGATAGGGATGGCCTATTCTATAGATTTCCATGAACCACACTCCATATAGTAGTTAATTACTGTGAAAAACAAGTCAGTTGTGACTGTTGACCTCTTTTTCTGGCCTTTCCTTTCTGTGTACGATTAATATGGAACATTCGTACTAGTTCCGGATCAATATTTTCAATTGGTTTCCATGTCCTGTTTGAGTAACCAATCCATTTTACCTTGTAAAACTTTTTACCGCGGATAGTTTTGCATGCTAACAGTTTATCAACATCATAAGTTGTCTGACTATTATCTCCATTGTCTGGATTACTGTCTTGTGACAAATCAGAAAGGTCTGTTACCTTCTGACTAGGCACAGGAGTCTGCTTATCTCCTGGCCCTGAACTGTCCTGAATAGGACTCTGTGGCCTTTGATTAACCACTTGTGATGCAGATGGCGCACCAGGGGGTTGTACAGGATCACGTCCATGATCAGCAACTATTCCATGGTTTGGAATGTTGCACTGTACTACTACAGATTGGTTTGCTGCTCGATCAAAATCAGGCTTAAGGTTAGTACTGGTATATGACTGGACGCGTTGATAAGTAACCTGATCTCTTTGTGTGTTGTACAATGTCTTAACTTGTAAGTGTGATTGGGTCCTATATCTGTGATATAGTATGGACCAGTCCATGGGTTATGTAACTTAGGTGACAAACCTTGAGGAACACGTGTTGTGTGTAACAGAACAAGATCTCTAAGCTGAAACTTGGGAACAGAAGCAGTTTTGTCATGATGTTCCTTTTGTTTAGCTTGAGCTTTTTGAATGTTTGTAGATGCTAGGTCCTTTACGTATTTGAGATGAGACATGAGCTGAGTCACATGAGCTTTGGCATCTTTGTTAAGACCATTCTTAGGAACCAGAGAAGTGTCAAAAGGAGGATTCATCTCCTTGCCAAACAAAATGTGGTATGGAGAGAGATCTGTTGACTGAGTGGAAGGACTCATCCTAAAAGCCATCATTACCCCAGGTAGAAAATCTGACCAGTTTTGCTGATTGTCATCAACATACGCCCTTAAGCACTGTGCAATAGTACTATTCATCCGCTCACAGGTTGAGTTAGTTTGAGGATGGTAGGAACTAGTATAGTGACGTGTGACTTGAAATATTTCACACAAAGCTGTTACTAACTTGCTCAGAAAGTTTTGACCTCTATCACTGACTATGACTTTAGGTGCACCATACCTGCTGAAGATCTCATGGTACAAAACTTTGGCAATTTCCTTTGCGTCTTGTGTTTTGAGGGGAAATGCCTCGGGCCATTTACTAAAGGAATCAACTACAAGTAAAATGTACTTATAACCTTCTTTGGTAGTAGTGACAGGGCCCAAAATATCCATGTGAAATCTTTGGAAGGTGTCTGTGACAGGCATAGGAGTCAGCGGTGCATGCCGGTGGCGGTTGGGCTTTTTAATGCGTTGACATATGTCACAAGATCTTATGTAATCAGCTACATTTTGAAACATCTTTGGTCAATAGTATTTGTATTGAATAGCATGATATGTGCGATCAAGACCTAGGTGACAACCTCCTGCTGGTGAATCATGGTATGACTTGAGAACATCTTCACGCAAACATTTCGGTATTGCAAGCTGACGTATCTGTTTTCTAGGTCCTCGACCACGAGAGTGATACATGTGATAAAGTACATCATCCAACATAACATATTGTGATGAAAGATATAATATCCTGGAAGCACTTGCTTTGCTGTCAGGAAGAGTTTGTTAGGAGAGATAGGCATAAATAGCAGTGAAATCAGGACAATCTGACTGAAGGTTAGATATAGACTCTCTAGGGATAGGATCTTTTTCCTCTGTAACCTCGTCACATGTGTGCAAACTAGGATCTGTGTTATTGTACATAAATGAGACTTGATGATACTTTCTTTCTGTTTCAACACTACTTACCTCTGGACTAGGTAGGACATCTTCTGGGTCTATTGACTTATGACAGGTATACTCACGACGTGATAAGGCATCTGCTACTTGATTTGTAGAACCTGATTTATACAACACCTCAAACTGATATCCTTGTAATAGTACTGACCATCTGGCGAGTCTCCCTGTAGACTCTGGTTTGATGTCTTTTAACCACTTAAGTGCACTGTGATCTGTGTAGATCTTAAATGGCTTACCTGACAAGTATACATGATAGGCCTTTATTCCTTCAATGATAGCTAACCCTTCACGTTCTGATATGCTATACTTACGCTCGTGTTGATTAAGTGACCTGCCACCAAAAGCAACGGGGTGTTCCCTTTTGTGTTCATCAAGTTGACCAAGAACGTATCCTATAGCTTCACCTGATGCATCAGTTGTTAGTATAAAAGGTTTGCTGTGGTCTGCATAGGCTAACACTGGTGCAGAAGTAAGGGCATCTTTTAGAGCATCAAATGCTGCCTGACATTCAGAAGTCCACAGGAACTTTACGTCCTTACTTAAGAGTGCTGTCAAAGGGGTTGTAATTTTACTGAAACCTTTTACAAACTTCCGGTAATAATTACAGAGGCTAAAAATGATCTGACCTGTTTTTAGTTTGTTGGTACAGGGAAGCTGCGGACAGCATCTGTTTTGTCTGTATCGACCTTGACACCATCTTTAGAAATGACATGACCAAGATAGTGGACATCAGACTGAGCAAACGAGCACTTACTAGGTTTAAGGGTGAGATGTGCTAGTTTAAGTCTGTCAAAGACTTCCTGTAAATGACGGAGATGGTCTTCAAATGTACGTGAAAAAGACAAGGATGTCATCAACATAAACAAGACATGTTTTCCAGTTGAGATCCCTAAGAACTTTTGTTATAAGTGACTGAAAGCTAGCAGGGGCATTAACAAGTCCGAATGGCATACGCTTCCATTGGAAAACACCTAATGTTGTGACAAATGCTGATTTGTGGGCTGTAGCTGGGTCCATTGGAATCTGCCAAAAACCTGATGCTAAATCAAGGGTGGAAAAATATTTAGCTTTGGATTCACCTATAGAATCAAACACATCATCCAATCTTGGAAGAGGAAATGACATTTGTTCAGTGACAGAGTTAAGTTTCCTATAATCTACTGCAAAGCGCATTTGACCGTTTTTCTTCTTAACCATGACAACTGGGCTTTGCCACACAGATGTGGACTCTTCAATGATGTCATTATCTAGCATCTCCTGGATCTGGCGATTTGTTTCTGCTTTAACCTCAGGACTTTGTCGATAGAATCTTTGTCTCACAGGATGTGCATTACCTGTTTCTATGTGATGATACTGATGAGAGGTTTGACCTAATTCTGATAGACTGGTGGCAAAAGCTGATCGGTTAGACAGAAGAAAGGACTGTAAAAGATTTTGTTGTTTGTCTGAGAGGTCAAACTTTGAAAGATCAAAGGAGATTTCAGGGCTAGTATCAGTATCACTATCAACAGGAGGTGGCTCTAGTACTGGGTCATCTAGGGATAGAACCAAGTTTTCCTCATACAAAGATGCAGAGGCTACAGTTTGATTTCTGTTTATGGTGATGTCTACCTCAGTGGGGTTCAAAACTTGTAATACAGTTCTCTTGCCTGATTTGAGGAATGATATAGTTCTAGCACCTGCTAATCCTAACTTTGGGAGAAATGGTGATGGTTCTAGAAGTACCTGAGTACCTGCTGATAAGTAGGATACTTTGACAGGGATGAGAGATGTGGACTGTGCTGGTACAATGGTGGATTTCAGAGTCCTTGCTAAACCTACATTTGTCTCTACTGAAAGTACTGTATTTGACTGTTTGTCATTCAAATGTAGTGTTTTAGTGACTGTATCAAAAATAGCTCCATTTGCTTCTAAAAAGTCCATGCCTAAAATCATAGCCTGGTGAAATTTCTTGAAAACATGAAATTTTTGTTTTAGAGTAACATTGCCAAATGAAATGGGTAGGATGATAGCAGCAATACTACTATGAACTTCACCGTCAGCAACACGTACAGTTACATCAGAATTCAGCAAATGTAAAACGGTGACTGAGAGTTTAGTTAACGTTGGCAATGCAACACAAGAAATGGTTGCTCCTGTGTCTATTAGTGCCTTCACTGGTAGTGCATTGACCGTTTATAACACTTCAGGTGCTTATATATGCTTAAAATAACAATCCAACCAGGTAGTACAGGTTCTCTAGTCTTCACATGCAGTTAAAACGAAAGAGTTCGAAAAGTTGAAATAAAGTCTACAGTTAACAAGTTTTAGGTTCCATTGGCCGAATATGAGAAATGAGGAGAGAGAGTAACACTGGTGATGTTCTCTGGCCAGTCGTTCTCCCCAAGTCTGTTAGCAACATTGCGAGCCCCTATTTTATAGACAACAATCACGTTGCCAAACATGGGATATGGTCAAGTGTTCCTAACCCTACCAGAATTTGCCCAAATTTGGTCAAAATATGCTGATCTCACAAATTGAAGTTTCATAAATATTCAATGACGTAGGTCCAGTTCTATAAACTGACGATAAATGCTTGAATTATGTATTTAACGTGAGACCTTAAGTACTTGACTCTGAAAATGACAACACTGACCACACTTGCGTTTGTGTATTCCATTACTGACCACTTCACTTTCGTATAATCTTGACTCTAAGACTATGTACCTATCTAATTCCTTGACCGATAAACGGTTTGATAGCTCTGCACTAAATATCATCAATTATATAAAATATATTATTAATTAACTCTGATTGGTTATTAACTGCATAATTATTAATCGGATCTTATTTTGTTACATTCCTCCCACAGCTTAAAGATTCATTGGTAATGAATCCACAATTGAATAAACTATTAGCGTACATCTACAGGTATATATATATATCATATTAAACAAAATAAGATAAGGTTTAGCACAGTTCATAGTATACAAAAGAAAATTCCACGAAAGGTTTCAGCTGCAGTTGTATCCTGTAAATTGTCCTGGTAAGAGTCATTCACTTAATAAACACATTTTATAAATATGATTTTAACACAGTTTTACTGTTACAGTTATCCTTCCACATTGTACAATAAAATGTTCTCTGTCTGGTACCACGTTAAATGTTCACTCTATGTCCCACTGACATCGGACTTAAACAAAAGTCTCTTCTCCACATCTTTTGTCAGCTATACAACTTTACATTAATCCACCACTGTTTTCACGCTGAAAGCAATCACCATACCCCTGTCGAAGGACGTGCCATCACTGTCCTTGTCCGGTCTCCTCAGCTCTAAGTTGAAAAGCAGTTGGATATATCGACGTTGGTCCCTGCTGCTCGGACCTCTCCACGTTGATAAACGGTGCACTTGGATTAACTGTCTCTGTGTGTTGTGGGACACCTTGCCCACTGCGCAAGACTTCCATTTCATAATTAGGAGCAGCTCTGGTGTCTCTCTTACCATACCTAAACATGGCCAACCAGTGTTTTTTCCCTTTTCGTCTCTTACAGAAGCAATAAATAGATATGATAAACCCCAGCCCAACAGCTATTGCAATACGGGCAAGTACTGACTTCCACACAGGATATGGTTCGTCGCGTTGGATAGGCTGCAATTTGTGTAATTCTTTTATTAAACTATTCATCGGTATTTGTTTTACATCTTTTAATATCTCGGGTAGCTGTACGCGCGTCGTATTTGGCAATGCTTCTCGGAACGGTGTCCATATCTTAACGTTAGATACATTGCTATACGTCTTAATTAGCATATCAATAGGTTCAGCAATATCATATTGACTTTCCTTTTGAAAATACGGCAAGAGCTTTATATAATCATTTGAGGCGGAACATGAGCTATTTACATATACAACACCCATAGGTGATTTTACTGTCACAGAATGCCCATTAACCTTAATAGTATTATCCTCTTTACACACCACAGTAAATCGTAGTATGATCTGAGTAGCTACTAACCACATCCCCTCAGTTACATACTCTGCCTTCGGTAACACTGTGTCGAGAGCAACAATGCTCTTACAATTTTTATCAATCCGTTTCAAGGACTTAGTAAACAAAGCTAATAAACATAGCTTACTCAGGTTTGTCGGATATATAGGACTTTTAATACCGCAATATTTCATCAAAGGATCACTACACCGACTAGCTTCTACTGAATTTAACAATGCGTAGTGTGTTCGCTCCTTATTAATCGCAAATGTTTCGGCTTCTAATTGATATTTTGCTACCATACCCGATGTTTGTGAATCAGGTAAGGCATTCGAAGGACCAGGCAAAGGTAAATTATGTACCCTATAAATATCAAATCTTCCTTGTACATCCAGCAAGGGAATAGATATAATGACTAGAATTCTATTTTCCTCTAGCACTGTATTGCAAGTAAGAAATTTGTAAAAATACCATAAACTAACATTTGGATCTTCTGGTAATTTCAACGTACTTGGCATATTAACTTGAATTGAGTGTAATAGTGCTCGCAAATTCCCCGGTGACACTGTTGTCGGAGATAAATGTCCTAACGATAACATGTTTAGCTGTAAACCCAAATGTTCCAAATAGAACATTGCCTTTTGTATCATTTGTTTAAGATCTTCAACCATTTTATCTAACTGCCTCATTTAAGTCATTTACTTTGTCCTGTAACGTTCTGGTAACATTAATCAAATTTTGATCTAATTGTGCAATACTTACTGCTAATTCGTTAATTGCCTGTCTATTTTGTGATATTTCAACTCGCGATATGTTCAATATCGACATGTTTTCCTCCAACACATGCGCAATATCCTGTTGATTTTTACTTAACAAGGCAATATTGTGTCGTATGGAATTTAAGTCGGCTTCTGATACCGTACCGAAGAGAAAGCTCAAAGCCTTACCTATAATTGGTAACAATGCCCGTTTCGCGCGCGACGGCTGATGTATTAGTTTATAATCCAAAAAACTGCCCATGACAGTATTTTGAGTAGTCCTAAGGGTCTCTAACATAGTTCTAAGTCCTACAAAAACATTCAAGAAACCAGTCCTTCCTGGTGTGTCATACTGCCGTACTACAGTGGTAGCTAATTGATTTGCCATTTCAATATCGTTTATCAAATGTGTCATAAATGTTTCATATGGTGTCATATCTATAACAAAAGTAACTAACCATTTTGATCTGGTTGTTGACACATCATTAACCTTATGAAACACGACATTTTCGTGTACAATAATAGCACTGGTTAGTCCAAATAGTAATGGTAAGATCAACTTCATCCTGCCTACAATACATTAAATTACAAAATATATTATAAAACTATTTACAATAAATCAGTTATTGCTATAAGCAAGTTCTTCACCGATTTTTTACTATGTTCCCTACATTTCCTACGTTTCACCTTTCGTACTTTCTTGACATGATCAATAGACATCAGCTCCTCCTCATCAAGTCCGGTAAGACTATCATTATTAGGATGCCGATGTGTTTGATCACTACTTTTAGAGCCTGAACTATCTGTTCCTGTATCATCCTCATCAGGATGTTCATTATTGCGACGTCTTAATCTTTTAGCTAACTCCATCAACGGGATATCTTCTTCCTTGGAAGAAGTATCTCGCTCCCTACGGAATTTTTTAGCTATTTTCGCTATTGGTGTATCAGAGTCAGAAACTGTAGATTCCTCTTCGCCGCTACTGTCACTCTCTTTAGTCGGTACGACATATGTATATTGTCTCAATACCCTACCTTTACTAACGGGTATTTCCCAGTCATCAATTTTAGCTAGTCGTAGATGTTCTGCATGTGCTTTTGTGGTACGTCCGTCAAGCTGATTTTAATTATAAATGTCACTGGCCACCTTGATTTCGAGAGGTTGACTATTCTTGTCACCATATTTACTCTGTCGTTTCTTGCCTTCTTCAGATATCTATGAACTAAGACAAAGGATCTGTGTTGTTGTTCAAGTGCTATTTTATGCTGTTCCTCTCCCATATATTTCCTTCTTGGTTTTAACAAATTATCTACCGGTAATACGACATCCCGGCTATATAATAAAGAATCAAGAAGTTTGAGGACTCA